>NC_134485.1:307018221-307143221 GCF_040206685.1 Ascaphus truei | reverse complement strand
AAAAGTTAGATATAAATATATTTTGAAATATATACAAGTCTAAACAGTGAAGGTGAGCTGAATTTAAATGGATCCATTAACTCAGTGCAAATATTATGCTTTTGTTTCATTGTGTCCCATTCTTTAAGAGCTTGCTAAATTACTGTGACAGCAAAAACACAAAAATGGATGTTTAAACTCCTATTTTGAATGAATATATATATATATATATATACAAGCTTGATTATATTGTTAAATTACCTTGCTTTTGTCTCATTTGCTTTATTGGAAGAAGTAAACCCATATAGTTGAATTATTTACTTGATACTCTAGAAAACTATAATTATTTCTGTAAATTGTTCTGATGTTTATTGGCAACATTTTAACACTTAAAGCAGCAGTTCATGCTGAGCGCCATTTTTTGCATTCTATTTCCCTTTACATAGTGTAAGAAAGGTCTTCTTTCCTTTTGCAAGCGGTTCTTATTTTTCAAATTGTGATGCTTCATTAGATGAAGAATGTAAAATATTATTTGTCTGGAATGTCAAAATGATCTAACAATCTAACTTAGATAAGTTTCATAAAGTAAAGAATTTGAAACATTTGATCAAATCCTATCAAAGCGTATTGAGAATATAGTTACATAGTTACATAGTTACATAATATATGAGGTTGAAAAAGACTTCCGTCCATCAAATTCAACCTATGCTAAATTTAGACAACAGATACTTTATCCTATATCTATACTATGGAAAAAGAAGTTATGTTTTAAAAGCAAAATAAATTTGAAAGAGACCACGCAGACTATGAGCTGAATCTATTTTAAAATCCAGATATTCAGACGTTTCAAGTGTGTCAGATGTCTCAGACAGCGACAGCAAACACCAAAGCGTGTCCTTTTCGAGGAGTGAAGATTCACATAGACATGAGTCTACAAGAGTTGTATTAGCCAGATCTGAATCTTCCCAGTATCCTAAAAGATCATATTAGTGATCCCAAATTGTGATCAAGAGTCAAAAAATGCAGGAAGAGAACTAGATGGTCAAACAAGAGGCAGTATTGCCTCAAAACAAAGGAGAAACTTTCAATGAGGGATAATAATATCATAAATATTTCAGGTATGTCTGACAGATGGAGAATTGTGCCTTCTGAACAAGGGGTTGAATTTTGCCCCATGTGACAACGTTGAATTGTTTGACACAATAATAGACTTGCAGAAGTTCACTAGAAAAGTATCTTAAAATTATTTTTTTTTCAAAAAAAGATCAAAGTGAGTCATAGACTCAGTCTCATGAAGAAGAGACTAGTGTGATAGAGAAATCTCTTACCTTTGTAGATAAGGTTATTTTACAAGATCTTAGCGATTTATTGTTCAAGCAGGTTGATCAAGCATTTTAAACTCTATTTTACAAGATCAGTCAAATTTTCTTATCAGCAGTAAACATTCTGCCTTCAAGAAAAAATCTACCTTTAATCTTACATATATGAAAGGTCTGCACTTTCAAACTTTTGAAAAAGTGGTAGAGAGACCTTCAATTATTGGCAAGAGGTTTCACCTTTTCATCCTTAGGACATAACAATTTGTCTAGAGATGAACATGTTTAACTAAAGACCCTCAAAAAGAATAAAAATATAATTATAAAAAAAGCTGATAAGGGCGGTACAATTGCAGTACAACATAAAGAGGTCTACAGAGCTGAGGCACTTCGCAAATTGAAGGATACCAATTCATATCTCAAATTAAACACAGATCCAACCAAAAGATACACTACTGAACTGACTGGTCTTATAAATCTTGGGAAGGAGTTGCAGGTACTTAGTGATCAGGAGTTCTCATTCCTCACTAACATACACCCCACTGTACCTATATTCCACCTTCTCACATAGATCGATACATCTTTAGTCTGTCCTCCAGGCAGACCTATTGTATCGAGCATTGGATCTTCAAGAGCTGGTCTATCAAGATACATGGATTCCTATCTATAACATCTAGTTCACATTCTACCATCTTTTTTGAGAGATTCTTCAGATTTACAGACGGCAACACAATTAACTGGTCAAATCAATTTCTTTGGGTGACACTTGATATTATGTCTTTATACACTATTATTGATCACAATTTAGGTATTTCAGCAGTATAGCACTTTTTGCACAAATCTAATCTTTCCATGACACAAAACACTTTAATCACTGATGCAATTATATTATTATTACATCACAATTATGTTTTATTTGACACTTTGTTTTATTTACAGACACTAGGTACAGCTATGGGCACTTCCTTTACACCATCGTACATAAATTTATTTATGAGTTTTTAGGAAGCCACTTTAATTTTTTGAAACACCAATCCATATAGCTAAAATATTATCTTTTATCGTTGTTACATTGACGATATCATCATTATTTGGCAAGGTGATCCTGTAATATTAGTAATTCTTTAATTATCTCAATACCAACAATTATAATTTAAAGTTTACATACCAATTTCATAGACATCACATAGAATATTTGGATGTATGTCTATATATCTAAATGGATTGTCATATACAAACTGATCTCTACAGAAAACCAAATTCCAGCAACGCCTTCCTTAGAGATAATAGTGCCCATCCGTGATCCCTAATTAGGTGTATCCCCAATGGACAATTCCTAAGTTTGTGTCGAATCTGCTCAGATGATGATTCCTTTCTGAGATAGTCAGATGACCTTAGGAATAGATTCCTATCCAGGGGTTATGATCGAGATACGATTGAACGAGCTTTTGAACAAGCCTACTGTACCAATCGAACTGATTTGTTAAATAATATTAAAAAAGAAAAATGAAGATTTAGCCCCTATTTTCATTTCTACTTACAGTAGACAATCAAGCCAGATACGTACAATCATACAAAAATATTAGAGTGTGTTACAACTCGAAAATTAGCTTTAAAAAAAAGCTCTTGACACTCCAAAAATAGTATTTTGAAAAGTTAAAACTTTAAGGCACTATTTGTCACCCAGTCTTTTCCATACAGACACTTGTACGGACATTCATTCAATGTTGAAGGGTTTCAAATCCTGTGGCAATTGCAACGTGTGCAAATATGCAACACCTTTGAAAAAAATAATGTGTCATTACACTGCATTTACTCATAAAATCAGTACACTAATCACTTGTAATTCTAATTATTTTGGAGACATGCTGCACTGCGGCTGTGAAAGTAAATACATTGGGAGAAGAACAATACACCCTCTAAAAATTAGGATTACTGAACACCTAAGAAAGATCAAAAGACCAGATGAAAAAAAATCCAGTATCCAGACATTTCTCTACGTGCCACCAGGGATATCTGGATACTTTCAGGTTTGGTGCTCTTGAATATATCAAATTACCAGTTAGAGGTGGCAACAGAGAGGCTATTTTAAATCATAGAGAAATGTTCTGGATCCATTCCCTGGGTTCACTCTCCCCTTTAAGGATGAACACCGATTGGGAAGTAAAACATTTCCTGGATTGATCATTTATATAGAAAGAACAAAAAGTTCCTATGTGTAATACATTTGACGTTTCTCCTAAGTTTTTCTGATTGCCAGCAATACCTTATTATGAGAGATATAAATATCTTGATATTTATATGTACCTCTAGGTTTCTAAAAAATGTCTTCTTCTACATATGCTTCTTCTACATGTTTATATTTATGACAGTATACTAATACAATATACATGTACTTTTTGTTCATATAGTATATACTTATTTTTATGCAGAAGCAGTATTCTTTTGTTCTGAATGATCTGCTTTACAATTCTAGTTAAAATATATATGGGGTTTCATCCTTAATATATTTACATATATGAGTCATGTTAGGTTATATTTGTTACAATATTGATCTATTTACAACATCCTCTATAGTTTTCCAATTTAGTATCGTATAGACAGATATATATAGGTGCATGCATGTGTGTGTATATATATATATATATATATATATATATATATATATATATATATATATATATATATATATATAACAAAAAACCAACACAAAATTATGTAGCGCTAAGGTGGAAAATAGTGATTATTAAATAAAAATGACCAATGTGATTACTTAATTGATAATAGTGAATATTAAACTAAACTATATATTACAACAAACCATAATGTGACCAGTGATAAAAAGATAAGTCCAAAGTAATGTTCCACTTGATGAAAAAATCCAGAGAGATAAAAGTCCCAAAGAAAATCAAGGGAGTGTAATGCAGCTTCAGATATAAGTGGTATACACCTCTGATGCTGCCACCGTCACAGGACTGCTGCTGCTGATGCTAGATGTCTTCGGAAAGGAAAGCTGGAGGCTCTGGTCATACTCCGGAAGCTGAGGTCCGAGGGACGACGGGTTCTCATCTCCCAGATGCTGCTCATGTTGGACATATTGGATCTCTTCCTTGATCTCCACTCCCTGACCTTCCTGAGGATCAATGAATTCGCTAATTACGAGCAGTGCCACGTATGTTCCTGATGTTGAAACCCTGTGTAAAAGACTGAATCTGGCCTTGTTGAATTGATATATAAGTATGTTCCTGATGTTGAAACCCTGTGTAAAAGACTGAATCTGGCCTTGTAGAATTGATATAAGTATGTTCCTGATGTTGAAACCCTGTGTAAAAGACTGAATCTGGCCTTGTAGAATTGATATAAGTATGTTCCTGATGTTGAAACCCTGTGTAAAAGACTGAATCTGGCCTTGTAGAATTGATATAAGTATGTTCCTGATGTTGAAACCCTGTGTAAAAGACTGAATCTGGCCTTGTAGAATTGATATAAGTATGTTCCTGATGTTGAAACCCTGTGTAAAAGACCGAATCTGGCCTTGTAGAATTGATATAAGTATGTTCCTGATGTTCAAATCCTGTGTAAAAGACTGACTCTGGCCTTGTAGATTTGATATAAGTTAGTATGTTTGAATTGTAAAAGTTTTTTTTTTTCCTCTTAACTCTGTGCTGTTAATTGACCAAATGGAACAAGCTGACTGATTGGGGAGGGGGAGGGTCATGTGACTGTTTTAGCTGTATATATCAAACACCTCTCCTGCAATCTGCAGGAACTGCAATTGGCATTAGATAGTGAGGCATTTAAAGTGAGGTTTTTAAGTGATAAATACAGTTAGAGTACAGTTTGACTAGAGGTGACTGGGGACTGCCTCTACTGCAAACTCTTTAACTCAAGACAACAAACGGTAAGCTATTCAGATCACACTATCATCCCATGCTTGCTAACCTGCCTATTTCAACCCCCCACCCCTTTACAACGTATTTACTGCAGTCTCTCCCAAAACTGACTGCACAATACACTGAAACCCTGAACTGACTCTAGCATTGCAATACAGCTAAACATTTGAAAAGGAACAGGCACACACCTGCTGTTTAGTCTGCTCACACTCACTCTGCTCACAACAGCTTCTTGCAGCACTGCCTACCTCTGGCATCATGAACCTGCTATGTATTTTAACTTTTTTCTTTCTCCTGGCCTCATGGAGATGTTACTCCCTCTATCCACTACAAACTCCTCCATTCTGGCACACACCCAACATCACCATACACCCTGGACTACTCAAAAGCCTTGCAATATCTACTGAATGTTGGTGGAGAACTCTAAAAACCAGCACACCAACCACTGCTCACTCTAATGGAAAACACCACAAATTTACAACTTGCAAACAACTACCCAAATTTCTACTCATACTATTACTCTCTTTAGCAGGTGATATTGAAACTAACCCAGGTCCTCCCATTTCAGCTCTGTCCCATGCCCCTGAGAATTCCACCTTTAAATTCCAAAAAGGGCTATCTGTCGCCCATATAAACATCCGGAGCCTGCTGCCAAACTGGACGAACTAAGGGCATGGTGCCTTATGCATAAACCCAAAGCCATCGTTCTTACAGAAACATGGCTATCCCCTAAAACCCCTGATGCAAATATCGCCATTCAGGGATACTTCATTTTTAGGAGAGATAGGTCAAAGAGAGGAGAAGGGGTGTTATTTTATATTGCAGACACCTTACAATTTACACTGTTAAATTGCCCACCAAGTCCACCCTCTTTTGAAACTCTAATTGGCAAAATCTGCCTCCCCTTTTCTAAGCCCATCTTGCTTGCTGGCATCTACCGCCCCCCTAAAGCCCCTCTACAATCCTTGACTGATATCACCCAATTTCTTGCCTCCATTTCCTCTCTGAATGAGAAGAGTGAGCTGCTAGTTCTAGGGGATTTCAACTTCAATTGGCTTGACCCTAAAAACCACAAAATCCAGATACAACTCAATTAACTTAACCTATTACAACTCATTTCCCAACCCACACGGATAAACCTGAAATTGCATAACCATTCCTTGCTAGACTGGATTCTCTCCTCAAACCCCAGCAGAATCCAATCCTCTGGAATCCTTCCTGATATTTTCAGTGACCATGCAATAGTGTACTGTGTAAGGAAAATTAAACCGCCCCATTCAAGCCCTAAAGTTCAGGTAATCCCCTAAAATTCAGGGGTACCCCTGAAGAAGTGCGCATGTGCACGAAAAGCGTTGGGCATTTGAGAGTTGTCATTTTGGCATTGAACACCATAAGAGCAGACTTCTGCAAGAATTCAAGGGGCTACAGCAACAGGAGAAGTGAGTTCCGGGAATTGGTCCCGCCCACAGTGACGCACTTCCGGTCGCGGACGGACGGCAACATGAGAAGCTGCTCATAATGACGCATAGCCTGATCCAGATCAGAGGAAGTGTCTGCAGTCTTCCCCGAGCGCCACGTGTCCACCAACAGCTGCCGCTGGACCACGCTCACAATATACCCCTGCCTGTACCTTTTGGACTTCTTGTAAGTAGGATTCCGGTTTTACACACCGGATCCCAGACCTGCTCTTCACTGGTTCATTGCATTTTATTGTGTTAATAAATTCTCTGTTATATTAGTCAGCCTATCTGTTATTGTTGTATGTGCATGTTTGTCTATGTCTATGTGTTATATGTCCAGTTCATACCTTGTTACGCTATGATTTTCCCTTTTGTCTCCCCTGCACTATATATCATGGTTGTTGCTGTGGAGTCTGCTGTCTAAAGATTGGATCATCCTCCAATGGACATTGCAGCTATTCTTTGGACTCACTGTTGTTCTTTCCATTTGGACTTTGAGGCGCCCGTCTGTATTGTTCTTTTATGCAAAAGCACAATATTACTCTGACAATCTCCACCAAAATACATCAAACCCAGATAACTTCTGGAAGGTTATCAACAATATATTCCAGCCTCCTAACCATCAACAACCAAGTAATATCACTAAGGGGGATATTACTCTGACAAACCCCACTGACATTGCAAATGCATTCAATGATTACTTTGTGGGGTGTGCCACTAACTTATTAGCGAAATGCAGCAAAAACCCCAAACATGAATCTCATCCTGGGAGTATCCCTACAGTCCCACCCCCTCCCAACACTGCCCACAATTTTCAATTTAGCCCAGTATCTGAAGAGGAGATTACACAAGCGCTCCTCAAACTAAAACTAAGCAGCCAATGTGGACCTGACTTACTACAATCTAGGTTCCTACGACTTGGTGACCCAGCCATTGCCAAACCAATTGCGTCCATAGTCAACTCTATCCTGTCTGCAGGCCATATCCCTAAGACCTGGAAAATTGCCAGAGTTGTCCCAATCTTCAAAAGTGGGGACAAAAAACTGTCTCAAACTACAGGCCAATCTCACTTCTCCCAATTCTATCCAAAGTAATGGAAAAATGTGTCCACTCCCAATTAAGCGATTTCTACACCAAGACAAATTTCCCTAGCCAATTCCAGTCTGGGTTTCGTCCCAAACACTCCACCGTAACTACCCTGCTAACAGTTTGCAATGAAATCCAGTGTGGAATGGAACGGTGACAACTCACTGGTGCAGTATTCCTAGATTTTGCAAAGGCTTTTGACACAGTTGATCATGCTATCCTGCTTAACAAACTCCAGAGCTCTGGAATAGGGAAACATGCTTTAAACTGGTTTCAGTCCTACCTATCAGGAAGATCCCAACATGTGTCCATCTCAGGCTCTAACTCCAACCCCCTGGATATCACCTGTGGTGTCCCGCAAGGCTCTGTTCTGGGGCCCCTACTCTTCTCAGTGTTCATTAATGATCTTCCCACAGCTTGAAAAGAAGCCTCAATACACATGTATGCAGATGACACAATCCTATATGCACACAGCCATAGCCTCTCTGACCTTCAACACATACTTCAGTCTGACTTTTTGAGACTCGAAAACTGGATTTCCCAAAACAAACTGTTTTTAAACACTGACAAGACTGTAACAATGATATTTGGGATCAAGACTAAATTTGTATAGCTTCCAGTGACTGAGCTCCTGATTAGAACCAACGCTAACACCACCCTAACACCTGTCACTAGTTTTAAATACCTGGGCTTATGGTTTGACTCCCACTTAACATTCGGGATGCACATTGATACCCTGACAACCAAGACCTATGCCAAACTAGGGGTACTTTACAGGAACAAATCCTCCCTAAGTCTCCTGGTCAGAAAGCGTATTGCACAGCAGATGCTAATGCCAATTATTGACTATGGAGACATAGTATATGGCTCGGCTCCTCAAACCCACCTTAGCAAACTTGACACCCTCTACAATTCAATTTGTCGTTTTGTTCTCCAATGCAACTACAACACACATCACTGCGAAATGCTCAAAGAACTAGATTGGTCATCACTAGAGTCTAGGCGCAAAGTTCACCTTTCCTGTCTCACCCTCAAATACTTTCTAGGCAAGCTACCCAGCTACCTGAACAAGCTCCTCACCCCTACCACATGCTGCACCTATCACCTGAGATCAGACTCCAAAAGACTAATCATGGTCCCAAGGCTCAACAAAGTATCCGGACATTCCTCCTTCTCCTTCCGTGCACCCCAAAACTTGAACAACCTACCAGAGACTCTCATACTGCACCGACACACTTTATTCGAGCAAATACCCAGTATGTACCTGGCAGATACCTGGAATGCGCCGCTCCTCACCTCTGACAAGCCCCGTTGCGTTTGCCTTCCCAGCCTGGGTTCATGCCTGGCTGACGGGCGGCTGATCTGTTAAATGATAATGATTAGGATTTAATAGGCTGCAATGCTTCGCGTGTCTACCAGATGGCATAAATTCATGAATTGTAATGCAGTATATATATATATACTGTGCAGTATTGCAGCCAGCGGGAATAAAATGCTTCAATCCCTGCCTGGAAAATACGTCAATGCACTCGGGCAGAAAACAGTCACAAACCTCAATACACCCGGGTATACCCGAATTCGTGGGACTAGCCGAGCTCGAATAAAGTGTGTCGCCAGTGTATCCACCACCAGCTTAAGTTCTTTCAAATCTAAGGCTGTCTCACACTTTAATCAGGTCTGTAACTGTTTCATACGCTCATAATATATATTTTCTTTAACTGTGCACGCAATGTCTTGTATATTATGTATACCTTGTTCATTTATGTAACTGTACTTGTAACCATGTATTATTTGTTTTACTCTGTGCCCAGGACATACTTGAAAACGAGAGGTAACTCTCAATGTATTACTTCCTGGTGAAATATTTTATAAATAAAATAAATAGTATAGCCAACCACTAGGAATCTAAGAACAAAAAACAAAAAGAAGCGCAAGCTCCATAGCATATAACTGTTTAAACAATTGAGTACATTTATTAAAATCAGCAGCCCAAAGGAAATGCACTTACAGGATAAAAAAAGAAACCATATGTGGGAGAGAAATCTCTGTGTGAAGACATCAACGGACGGGGTGGGGGAGTCCAAGATAGGCAGGGGCACCTGATCAGATTGTAGCCACAACCAACTCCTGTCACGAGCTGGTGCCAAATTGCTATACCTGTCAGTGCTTCCACGTTCTCTGCTCCTGCATAGATCAGATGCCAGCACTTGGAAATTCAGCGTACTGGATCGCTAGGACGACCAGGACTCCACATGCACGCACCCACACATGATGACGTCCCCAGCCCTACACGTTTCGTCACGTTTATGCGACTTCGTGATGAAACGCGTAGGGCTGGTGATGTCTTCACACAGAGATTTCTCTCCCACGTACGGTTGCCTTTTTTATCCTGTAAGTGCATTTCCTTTGGGCTGCTAATTTTAATAAATGTACTCAATTGTTTAAACAGTTTCATGCTATGCAGCTTGCGCTTCTGTTTGTTTTTTGATTATATATATATATATATATATATATATATATATATATATATATATAGTGCTTTATGCTTACTGTGGAGGGTTTTTGTCACTTTTTTTACCCACCATAACCTTAATAATTGTGGTGTATATATATATATATATATATATATATATATATATATATATATATATACATACATATATATACATACATATATACACCACAATTATTAAGGTTATGGTGGGTAAAAAAAGTGACAAAAACCCTCCACAGTAAAGCATAAAGAACTGTATATATATATATATATATATATATATATATATATATATATATATATATATATATATATATACACACACATATATACCAGAAGAATGACTTAGGCGCATGGGGAGACAAGAAAGAAAAACAACATAGGGTTGTATGTCTGGAAATGTAACCCCTTAATTGGTAAGATATGCACTCACAGCGTTTCTTGTAATTCAGGCCTTTTATCCACCCTGGGGTCTGGAACTGTGTACTGTAAATGCTCTGGGAACATTTCCTGGATCTATATCTTTGGATATTCTGCAACAATTCTTCACTGCCAAGCTTCCATCTCATAGGTTGGTATATATATATATATATATATATATATATATATATATATATATATATGGGGAGGTAAAGAACACACAGAATAGTGTAACACTGTTTAATAATAAAAACGTAATAGATCATAATAGGTAAAAAAACTCACACTTTTTGAGCTCTTTAAAACAATTGAGAATGTCAGAGTATCTCACACTCATCAAATCTACTGGCTGCCAACTGGGCTTACAGCAGTCACTGTTCCTTTGACAGTGTCCCTATACACCTCTGTTATTCTCCTGGTGTATAGTGTCTTATGCTCTAATTGCACAGTTCATATATTTGGATCCCAGGTACTCATCGTAACCCTCCTGGTACTCACGGTACTCGTGGGGTCTTGGTGCACTAGCAATGTGCTCCGATGTGTTCCCTCACGGCCCTCCTGGTTCTTGCTGCTTCCCAGTATGTAATTCTCTGAGCCTCCTGAGCTCCTCCGGTGCCTCTGCGCGGCGTGAGGACGTCACTCCGTCTCGCGTGAACGCCGCGCTCCCGCGTGTGGCGTCACAGATGCCGGTAGTCCTCACAGGATCAGAGTGTTACTCGTGCCCACTCGTGAACACTAGAATAACCACACCCTACGCGTTTCTCCTTTACGACATCATCAGGGGATGATGTCCCTATCTGTCCCTTACCTTAGGTTAAATACCCTCCTCCCAATTTTGACTGGTTAATTGAAGAATTCATTATTCAATAGGTTAATTGCCCATATGCCCTAGCTACATGTATATATAGATCATCTATCACATCTATATATTGATATTGAATTAAATGATTATGTGGTCTCATTAATCCATTGACAGTATTACATTGAGTTATATTGTTATATATAGTTATTTAACTTGCTACTAATTCATTAAACAGACGCTGCTACATATAATATCTACTTATTTACCTTCAAATATAATTACATTACATGCATACAATAATTGATTAGCGGACATTAATATATATATATATATATATATATATATTAATAATGTATTAATAGTATATATATATACTTTTTCTTGTTTGATTTATATAATAAATTTGTCTGCTCTATTTGTTTGTCTTGTTTTCTTTCTTTTTTTGTATTCCCATTAATATTCCATTATGTTTGTATATGTTTGGTTGTTAGTCTTGTTCAGATTTTATACTATGATATCTTTATTATATCTGGTTGGTACCCTGTTATGTGGGCACAGTGCTGGGAGTGATGCTGCTCCAGTCCATGCCTTCAGGTTACCATGCCCCTATTTGTTGAGGTGCCATATCTGATTGGTGGTGGCCAGCGTCACATAACTTCTGGTACGGAGGTTTCGGTCTAGATACCAAGCCTGTAATGGGACTTCAAGTCTGTGTCACTGTGCTGGAGATGCTGCCTCCCCTGCCCAGTTATTTGCCTCCTGCTTCCTCAGTCAGTGGGGGATGTGCTTTGGAGATGCACCCAAGTCAGGTGTCACGTCACTTCCAGTTTCATCTCTGGACATCTAGTTTGTTGCCTATAAGACAGGGGAGACCAGGGGGGATATTCTACTCTTTGACAAAGTGCTTGTTAAGCGCGAAATGCATCAGTGCTTTCTGTTGCCCTGTCCTGCACAGGGTTATCCACATCGTTAGGATCCCATGCAGTTGGAGGCGCTGTCGACCAACAGATCAGGTACACCCCAGGCTCCTAGCAGCAGAGGCTCAGACTTCCTTTGAGCTGCAGGTACAGCAGCACATACACACTAGCCACCATATTTCCCAGTGGGTGGGGGAAAGTACGCTACATAAGGAGTTTGGACAATCGGACATACAGTGTTGCCAGATTCAGAAGAAAATTGTGCCTCATCAGTATAAACTGATTAGACTTCACTCATAGGATTAGAATCCAAATTGGAATCAACCCATAGGGAGGTCAAAGAATCCACATGGGTACTATCAGCAGCATTGAAGATAGGTACAATATTGTTTGAATTGTTTTTGTCTTTGAGGAGAAAATGTCTCATTAATGTTAACTTGCGGATTAAACGATTTAAATCCACAAATAACTCAAAGGAATCTGATTGAGGGTTCAGACAAAAAGATAAACCTCTATTTAAAAGGCTAATCTGATCGACCGATAAAACATGTGAAGAGAGATTGAATATCCCCTTGGTGTCTGGAGGGTACACAAAGCCTCAGTTTACACTCTAATCTGTATCCATTCTCTTGTACCTTCTTTCCTGCTCAGTTCCTATTCTGTGTCCTCCCCTCTTTTTTTTTTTTTTTTTTAATAAGGGAGGGTGGAGAATGAATGTTCCTTCTTCCGTGCTGGATATTCCCTGGCTGATTGGTTCAGGATGCCCCGCTCTAAAAAAGGACAAGATAATTTAGAGGGATTCTTAGATCTGGTCTCAAAATTATCTGGTGAGAAAGAGGGTGTATCTACCTTTTCTAGTCGAGGGTCAGTCGAAAACTGACCCTCTCATTGTCCAGGCAGGAAAATCAATTTATGTCACGGGAGACTCCTGTGGCGGGTAGGATCTCGGTGGCTGGAACAGCACGAGCGTAGTAGGGGTCACAATCAGAGGGTCCGAGGCAAGCGTCAGACAGCGTAGTCAGGAAACAAGCAGGGGTCCGAGGCAGGCGGCAGGTAGCGAAGTCAGGTAACAAGCAGAGGTCGGCAACGAGGAGACTGGAACAGGACAGGCGGGGCGGGACAGGGACTGAGAACAGGGAGCAGGGACTGAGACTGGGGAGCAGGAATAACCAGGGACAAGCCAGATTACTAGCAAGGACCTTTACTGTGAACAGACTATAATACAGGTACAGGTACATAAACAGATCAGGATCAAAGACAAGCATGTGCATGGGAGTCTGACTTGAAGCAAAGGCAAAACCAACAGACAGGAAGCAAGCTATAAGGACAGAGACAGGAGCAACAAGAAGACAGACAGAGGAACCCAGAGCCAACAGAAGGCAGCAGCACACCCAGTGGACAAGGAAGCTATGGCTTGGCAGGAGGTCTAGGCAATCCTGACATTACTCCCCCCTCTCAAGAGCGTTCTCCGGACGATCCTCCAGGCTCTTCCCGGAGGCCTTGATGAAAAGTGGACTCAAGGTGACCCACCTCTGGTGGTTTGTCAGCGGGCAGAGAGTACTCCACAGGTACAGACTGAAAAAGTCCATCAGAAAGCCGACAGAGGAATTCAATTCTCTCTCAGAACAGTTGAATGTCAGGATGCATCAACCCAAATGCCAGAGAATCTGTGAGCAGTAAGCTTGACTTTGCAGAGTAGGTCACAGGCTCAGCAGAGGACGCATCAGATATTAGTAGATAAACGGAAGAACGTGCGCTTGTCTTCACAGCAGGAGCAGAGGAGCCAGTAGATCCTCCTGACAACCCTCCAGGTTTAGCAAGGTGTCCCTGATGGAAGGCCGACTCACGATGGCCTTCAGACAACACTCCAAGTTTTGCAGGAACATAGGGATCAGCAACAACTACGGACAACCCTCCAGGCTCTTCAGGGAAATCTTGATGGAAGGCCAACTTAATGTGTACGTCAAGTGCTGATGGGAAATCTGTGAGAGGTGCATTTATCCTTATCGCAAGAGCGTTGGCATCAGCATCAAGAATATTAGGCATAGCAAGGAACTTCACCAGGGATCCGTCTAACGTCATAGCAGGGACATCGGGAACAGATACATCAGGCTCTTCACATGCGGCAGAGGGGACATTTTCACTTTCCGTGGTCTCTCTTTGTGACCAATATATCTCTTTTAGTTTTGGAATCTGGAACTTCCCAATGGATACGTTCAACTCCATTGCAGAGGCATGGACATCAGGAATGTGGGCATCAATGACAGGTGCAGACTTTTCACATTTGTAAGTGGGAACATAGAATTTACGCTCCATGGTCTCCTTTTGTGACTGCCGTTTCGTGGTATCATCTAAAGTCTCATTAAGACCAGCTATTTGATTTTTCAGCTCTTGAAGCTGTCCTTCTGCACTTCTTTTCCCACTCAATGCAGTTGTCAGTTCGGCTTCTTTGGAGTTGAGTCGCGAGTCCATATCTCCCAGCTGACTCAGAGTAAAGCTTAAATATGTTTCATCTTCTTCATTTCTGATCTGCAGCTGCCGGTACTCCTCCCGGGCATTGTCCAGCTCCAGCTGCAGCCGGACCTTATCACGGGCTGTGTGGTCCAATAATTTGCAGGCATTGGCCATTTTGACCTCATAGCGCTGTGTCAGGCCAGCCACTTGACAGACGGAAACCGTCTCTCTCTCCTCCTTTTTGGCAAGCTGTGTCTTGAGCTCAGCGATCTGCGCCTGCAGCGCTGTGAGCTGCTGAGATGTGTGTTCAGCTGCTAGCTTTAGCTCTTCCTCCAGCGAGGCTCTGGTTATGCTCAGTGTGGCCTTCAGCTCCTCATGCTGTTCTTTGGGGACACACTGGGTACTCAAATAATCTTGCATCATACTTATTTTGTAGGCAGTCTGGAAACTTTCTTCCTGCAGACTCGCTGCTTTTCTTCAGCATTTACCCATTTCTCTTTGGTGTCCTGCAGATGTGTACGCAGTTCTCGCAGCTGACTCTGCAGCATAATTTCTGCTTGTGTGCGCCGCTCCAGGGAGACACGTTCTTCTTGCAGCACTCTCTCTGCATTCTGCAGTGCTATCTGCACGTCTAACTTTTCCTGGGCCAACTGTTTCTTTTCCTCTCCTAATTCATGGAGCTTCTTATCTCCTTCACTGACTTGGACATAGAGATTCTTGCACTCTTGGGTTACAGTTTCAAAACTGATATTTAACCCTTCGAAGATTTCTCTCATAGAACGTATCTCTGTTGTCAAGTAGCATCTCTCCTCCCGATCGACTTCCATCTCTTTCTTGAAGTAGCAAATATCCTCATGGGAGACTTTAAGCTCTGTATTAAGCCTGTCAATTTCCTTCATAGAGATTTCCAGGAATTCGTTACTTTTAGAAGCGTGGCGCCGATTCTCAGCAGCATCAGCATATGCCTTCTCCAGCTCACCTGACATGACATCCAGGTCACTTTCCAACTGGTGTTTTTCTTTTTCCTGGAGAACACACTTAGCAATTGCTGAGGATAGACCGCTCTGTAGTGCAGCCTTAGCTTCTTGCGCTTTATCTAAAAGTCCATGAAGACAATCAATCTCTTTTCGTGCAGCTTTAAGCGTCTGAGTAGGAGCATCTTTCTTCTCTTCCACTATTCTTGGGATACGTCTGTGAGTTGCCTTAAGCTGCAGCATATCTCTTTCATCAAATGCAGACTCTGAGGTTAAATTTTCATTCTTAATTCCTTCTGCAACTTCCACAGTAATGCCTCCCTTCTTTTTCTTCTTCTTCCTTGCTTTGAGAAGTTCTGAAGAATCAGTGGTACTGTGTTCACATTTACTGCTCAAGACTGTTTGAGTGGGAGCCATAATTAAACCACACTTCCCAAGAAACCAGTAAAGAGGAAATGTGTTTTTTAAACAGAAGCATTAGAATGAACAACAGGAATATTAGACACAGAGAGACACAAGATAGGAGAGCTGACCCTTTGAGACTTTAACATCAGTCACAGAGATATAAATGCAAGGAAAAAACATATACAGAGAAACCTGCAGTTATATCTGAATCTTTAGGCATTAGGCGTAGGGATATCATACAGACAGAAAAAACCTGCAGTTGAATCTGAAACTTTAGGCATTAGGCGTAGGGATATCATACAGACAGAGAAAACCTGCAGTTACATATAAATATTTATGCATCAGGCGTAGGGATATCATATAGACAAAGAAAACCTGCAGTTGAATCTAAATCTTTAAGCATCAGGCGTAGGGATATCATATAGACAGAGAAAACCTGCAGTTACATCTAAATCTTTATGCATCAGGCGTAGGGATACCATATAGACAAAGAAAACCTGCAGTTGAATCTGAAACTTTTGATATCAGGCATAGAAATATCATAGACAGCAGGAAACTAATACAGAGAAAACTTGTAGTTAGATCTGAAACTTTTGACATAGGAATATCAGACAGAGAACCCTGCAGTCAAATCTGAAACCTTTGATATCAGGCGTAGGGATATCATATGTTGCAGAGAAACAAACTTTAGGGGAACTTGCAGGTAAACCTGAAACCTTAGAACCAATCATATGAAAAACTACAGATTGCAGGAAAAATCACAGTATGCAGTAACAAAATAATAGAAGCACTCTTGTCTTTTGAAATGAGAACCCTGTGAACAGCAGTGGTCCAACCAGTAATGCAGAGACAAGCCGTATCCAGGAAATGAAAAGTCAGAGTCTAAAAAGGTGGCAACAGGTACTGCAAGGGTTAACCCAGGCACTGCACAAAAATAAAAATCTCAAAGAAAGCTACAATAATCTCTGCAGCAACAGTTCTAGTCTCAGAAAAAATGTTTTTTCGTTTGAACGCAATAATTCTTGCAGAACACTTAGCAGAAAACAGAAACAGGACTTGCGCTCATAAGTGGTTTGTGGTAAATTAAGTGACTTAGAATTAAATAAATAAACTGTGTAATACAACCTTAATAAGTGAGGTTTTGTGCTGCTGGTCAGTGGAAATTGCTCAGACACCAAGCTACATGGAAACAAAAAAAGAACAGCGCAAAAAAACCATTGTGTAGTATAATAAAATAATTATTTATAGTGTAAAGGTGAGTATTGCACGTACATCAACAAAAAGGGTTAATAGCAAGACATGTTAGAAACATGTTACCACTCGGCAGGCACAGCAGGATACAGACACCGGTTCCTGGATATCCACCCTCAGAATGCTGGTATCCGGTTTCAGAGTAGACAGCTCAGCGTTGGGGAACCTTCCCGCGCTGTCACGGAGTCCTCATCAGCTGCTTCTCAAGGGATGATCTCCACGCTTCTTCCGGGTTGATCCACGCCGGCATGTGACGTCATCCAGCAGCGTCTCTTGGCCGGTCGCGTCTTTAGTGCGTCACTGCTTTCCAATAGACAGTAGAGCTGCGCACCGAGTCCCGGACAAGTCCCGCAGCAGAAATAAAAGTTCAAGCTTTAAACCGCAATGGGGATATGAATAAAGAGTAAAGGAACGCGCCCTCTTCCTACGCGTTTCGTACTTCCGTACTTCATCAGGGTAAGATGGAGGAGGTTCCGAGGGCGGTTCTTATATGCTCAGCATTGCTGGTAGTATTGGCCGGGCTAATTACATTCAACTCCCCCCACCTGAAGAGACACTTAATCGTCCCATGGAGGCGCTCGGTCAACAAAGATATTCTAATAGATTAACATACATGGGATAAAACACTTATAATAATGATAAACTTTAATGACATATAATAATGCGGACAGACTCTAAAAATAAAGAGACAAAAGTTAATCACACCATAAAATCACACTTAAAACGATGTTTAGTGCTAGCTCCCAATTAAAAATATAAGTATAATGAACTTAAGATTTAAATATGACTTCTAGCAAGTAAATAAAGCCTCATAAGAAAATCTATATGATAATGAAATGGTCGAGGAATAGATCTTGGGGGATGGATTTTAGTTATATTCATACAGAGAGAGAGGGTACCATATTAATACTTAAAACATTCGTGGTTAAATATAAAAATTCATAATTGATTAAATATAAAGGAATTTTTAAAAAATTGATTAAAATCACTGGTGTTAGCTAAAAAAGAGACCATACGTCAATCTCCTCATTAAGACCTAGTGGAGACAAAGTCTGGAGTTTATATATCCACAGACTTTCTTGTTTAGATAATTTTTTATCTCTGTCTCCACCGCATCTTCCTGATTGTACAGTCTGGATACCTATATATGTCAGGAATGAAGGGTCGCAGTCATGTTTAATTTTAAAATGTCTAGACACGCTGTGCTGTTCTAGTCCTAGTCTAATATTTCTGGCGTGTTCTAGAATCCTGACTCTTAAAAATCTTTTGGTTCGCCCTACATATTGGTATCCACAAGGACACTGTAATAGATAAACCACATATGTGGTTTTGCAGGAAATGCAGTCTTTCACTGTAAACGTTTCTTTGGTTGTATTGGATATGAAGGTTTTACGATTGGAACTTAGCATTTTGCAGGCTTTGCATTTACCGCAGCAATAGTTGCCGTTTGGTTTGCTCGGCATCCATGGTAACTCCAGTGATATATTTACTGGAGAGCCAATATCGCTAGGCGCTAGATAATGCTTGAGCGTCTTCGCCCGACGGTAAATGAAGCTTGGATTTTTTTGGAGGGAGGGGCCCAGTACAGGGTCATTACAGAGAATGTTCCAGTTTTTATTAATTATTTTCTGCACACTAGTGCTAACTGAGCTAAACTCTGTAATGAATGGAATTTTGATTATATCATCTACTTCATCGTTTTTTGTTCTTTTTTTCTGAATCAGTAGTGAGTCCCTATCCATTCTGTCCACTTTTTCGAGTGAACTGAGCAAAAGAGCCTTATCATACCCACGTTCCAAAAATTTCTCAAATAGGGAAACCGATTGAACTTCAAAGTCAGCTTGGAGACTGCAGTTGCGTTTAATACGCATAAACTGACTTTGGGGTATGTTGTCAATCCAGGATCTTTTGTGGTTACTGGAAGACAAAAGGAAGCTGTTACTATCCACTTTTTTGAAATAGGTTTTTGTATTAATGTTTTCACCAACCTTAGACATTAGGCTTAGGTCTAGAAAGTCTATCTGGCTGACATGTGACTCAGATGTAAATTTCAAGTTATAGTCATTTTGGTTCAGATAGACTTTAAAGAGCTCCAAAGTGTCCTCGCCACCCTCCCAGACACACAAGACATCATCGATATATCTTTGCCAAACAATAACCCGATTAGCAAATGGGTTATTGTGCCAAATAAAGTTAGCTTCCCATATCCCCATGTATATGTTCGCATAACTGGGAGCAAATCGCGTCCCCATGGCCGTGCCACACAACTGTAAATAGAACTGATTCAAAAATAGGAAATAGTTGTGTGACAATATAAAAGTAATGGCATCGATAATAAATTCACAATTTAAAGGGTGAAGATCCATATCTTTAGATAACGTCTCCTTTATTGCCTCAATCCCTTTATCATGGGGAATACATGTATAAAGGGATTGGACGTCAAAAGTTGCCCATCTGTAACCTTCCTGCCATTGGATGGTTTTGACTAGGTTTAGAACGGCAGTGGTATCTTTAATGTAAGATGGCAGTATTTTCACATATTTTTGTAGGAAATAATCTACATACTGCGACAAGTTTGACGTCACGGAACCAATTCCGGAGATTATGGGTCTACCCGGTGGGTCGATAGAGGTCTTGTGGATCTTAGGAAGGTGGTAATACACTGGTATGGTGGGAAATAAAACATTCAAAAATTGGTATTCGGATTTAGATAATACTGTGGATGCAACAGCCTCATCAAGCAGGCCCTGTAGCTCAGAAACAAACTTATTAGTCGGATCCTGACTTAATTTACTATAGTTGCCAGGGTCATTCAGAATGTGCATGGCCTCCTTTTCATAGCTTTCACGGTTTTGGATGACTACTCCTCCACCTTTATCTGCCTGCCTTATGATTAAATCTTTCCTATCCTGTAGTTCTTTTAGTGCTAGATGTTCTTGGTAACTAAGGTTATGAGGTATGTCAGAGGGTTTAAAATTATTTACCAGTGAAATAAATTCATTATTGACTATATTAAAAAATGAATCTATAAAACTCCCTTTACTTTGAGCCGGATAAAACCTTGAGGGTGGTTTGAAATCACTATGCTGACAAAGTGTCAAAGATGGGTCTGTATCAATGGGATCTGAATTAATGATTGAATTACTTGTATCATTTCCTGTCTCTTTTTTAAGGAAATGCCTCTTCAATGTCAAGTTTCTAGTGAACTTGTGCAGATCTGAGAATAATTGAAAACCATTAGGGCCACTTGATTGTGAAAATTTTAACCCTTTGCTTAGAACCAATTTCTGGCATAAAGTGAGATCAACCTATTTAAAAAAAAGTGGATAGTAACAGCTTCCTTTTGTCTTCCAGTAACCACAAAAGATCCTGGATTGACAACATACCCCAAAGTCAGTTTATGCGTATTAAACGCAACTGCAGTCTCCAAGCTGACTTTGAAGTTCAATCGGTTTCCCTATTTGAGAAATTTTTGGAACGTGGGTATGATAAGGCTCTTTTGCTCAGTTCACTCGAAAAAGTGGACAGAATGGATAGGGACTCGCTACTGATTCAGAAAAAAAGAACAAAAAACGATGAAGTAGATGATATAATCAAAATTCCATTCATTACAGAGTTTAGCTCAGTTAGCACTAGTGTGCAGAAAATAATTAATAAAAACTGGAACATTCTCTGTAATGACCCTGTACTGGGCCCCTCCCTCCAAAAAAATCCAAGCTTCATTTACCGTCGGGCGAAGACGCTCAAGCATTATCTAGCGCCTAGCGATATTGGCTCTCCAGTAAATATATCACTGGAGTTACCATGGATGCCGAGCAAACCAAACGGCAACTATTGCTGCGGTAAATGCAAAGCCTGCAAAATGCTAAGTTCCAATCGTAAAACCTTCATATCCAATACAACCAAAGAAACGTTTACAGTGAAAGACTGCATTTCCTGCAAAACCACATATGTGGTTTATCTATTACAGTGTCCTTGTGGATACCAATATGTAGGGCGAACCAAAAGATTTTTAAGAGTCAGGATTCTAGAACACGCCAGAAATATTAGACTAGGACTAGAACAGCACAGCGTGTCTAGACATTTTAAAATTAAACATGACTGCGACCCTTCATTCCTGACATATATAGGTATCCAGACTGTACAATCAGGAAGACGCGGTGGAGACAGAGATAAAAAATTATCTAAACAAGAAAGTCTGTGGATATATAAACTCCAGACTCTGTCTCCACTAGGTCTTAATGAGGAGATTGACGTATGGTCTCTATTTTAGCTAACACCAGTGATTTTAATCAATTTTTTAAAAATTCCTTTATATTTAATCAATTATGAATTTTTATATTTAACCACGAATGTTTTAAGTATTAATATGGTACCCTCTCTCTCTGTATGAATATAACTAAAATCCATCCCCCAAGATCTATTCCTCGACCATTTCATTATCATATAGATTTTCTTATGAGGCTTTATTTACTTGCTAGAAGTCATATTTAAATCTTAAGTTCATTATACTTATATTTTTAATTGGGAGCTAGCACTATACATCGTTTTAAGTGTGATTTTATGGTGTGATTAACTTTTGTCTCTTTATTTTTAGAGTCTGTCCGCATTATTATATGTCATTAAAGTTTATCATTATTATAAGTGTTTTATCCCATGTATGTTAATCTATTAGAATATCTTTGTTGACCGAGCGCCTCCATGGGACGATTAAGTGTCTCTTCAGGTGGGGGGAGTTGAATGTAATTAGCCCGGCCAATACCAGCAATGCTGAGCATATAAGAACCGCCCTCGGAACCTCCTCCATCTTACCCTGACGAAGTACGGAAGTACGAAATGCGTAGGAAGAGGGCGCGTTCCTTTACTCTTTATTCATATCCCCATTGCGGTTTAAAGCTTGAACTTTTATTTCTGCTGCGGGACTTGTCCGGGACTCGGTGCGCAGCTCTACTGTCTATTGGAAAGCAGTGATGCACTAAAGACGCGACCGGCCAAGAGACGCTGCTGGATGACGTCACATGCCGGCGTGGATCAACCCGGAAGAAGCGTGGAGATCATCCCTTGAGAAGCAGCTGCTGAGGACTCCGTGACAGCGCGGGAAGGTTCCCCAACGCTGAGCTGTCTACTCTGAAACCGGATACCAGCATTCTGAGGGTGGATATCCAGGAACCGGTGTCTGTATCCTGCTGTGCCTGCCGAGTGGTAACATGTCCCTAACATGTCTTGCTATTAACCCTTTTTGTTGATGTACGTGCAATACTCACCTTTACACTAAATAATTATTTTATTATACTACACAATGGTTTTTTTGCGCTGTTCTTTTTTTGTTTCCATAGAACACTTAGCAGCAACAACAAAAAAACCTTTCAAAATCCCAACTTGGATTTCCAAAAAAGAAACGAAAGTACTTAACTTCAACCATGCGGATGTGGTCTGCTGCAGCAGGCAGGAAATGGTGCAGGCAGAAGAAGAATCTATTCCAGCGAGATCCAGAAGTGGCCTTTGCTTTCTGTCACGGGAGACTCCTGTGGCGGGTAGGATCTCGTGGCCGGAACAGCACGAGCGTAGTAGGGGTCACAATCAGAGGGTCCGAGGCAAGCGGCAGACAGCGCAGTCAGGAAACAAGCAGGGGTCCGAGGCAGGCGGCAGGTAGTGAAGTCAGGTAACAAGCAGGGGTCCGAGGCAGGCGGCAGGTAGCGAAGTCAGGTAACAAGCAGAGGTCGGCAACGAGGAGACTGGTACAGGACAGGCGGGGCAGGACAGGGACTGAGAACAGGGAGCAGGGACTGAGACCGGGGAGCAGGAATAACCAGGGACAAGCCAGATTACTAGCAAGGACCTTTACTGTGAACAGACTATAATACAGGTACAGGTACATAAACAGATCAGGATCAAAGACAAGCATGTGCATGGGAGTCTGACTTGAAGCAAAGGCAAAACCAACAGACAGGAAGCAAGCTATAAGGACAGAGACAGGAGCAACAAGAAGACAGACAGACAGAGGAACCCAGAGCCAACAGAAGGCAGCAGCACACCCAGTGGACAAGGAAGCTATGGCTAGGCAGGAGGTCTAGGCAATCCTGACAATTTATTAGTACAGGCTTGGTGGCATTATCATCCATTACTATAGTCTACTTTGAATGGTTTCCATTTTTTTCGGTTTGACCCCATTTTTTCATGAAAAATTAGCCTTTTTATGGGGGGATTTAAAGGTGTTCTAGGGGGTTTGGTCTATGGGTGTGCCAATAATTCACTCTATTTTTTGAATAATCTTCCTTATCCCTCTCCATTTTCTGGTTCTTCTTATTATCCATGTCTGTTTCCAACTCAACAATCTTGCCATTAATATCCTTATCAAATTGAGTAAAACCTTCAATATATTTAAATTCCTTTAAAGCAACCTGTATGGTCTCTATTTCAATATCAATCTCTTTTAACTTACTTTTTCAGTACGAGATAAGTAATTTCATGAGAGAATTAGAACAGTTGGATAACACATTGTTCCAGTCTTGTGAGAAACTCTCACTAGTTGGAAAAGTATCAGGATTCTCAATCCCCTTGGGACCAATTTGTCATCAAAATATTTTTGCAGATAGACATTGTCCCACTAGTGTCTCATCTCATATATTACCAATCTCTTAAATGTAAAATATATATATAATTTTCATTTGTATGACATTGTCAACCGGAAAAACATTTTCAGTATTAACAGTATTCAAATGACCTGCTATAGCATTTCTCCTAACAAGTCTATCACTACATGATTTCACCATAATAATAAGTGAAAAGTGGTTAAATAACATAAACCACTATAAATCTTTGGCGATTAAATAAACAAGTGAATACACTTAATATAGAAATGGCAGCTGGTAGAAGTGATGGACAATAGATAGAACAAAAGAATCAGCTATCAATTACTATATAAAACAGGTGTTAAATGTGAAACAATAAAGATATATATATATATATATATATATATATATATATATATATATATATATATATACAGCTAAACCCCGTTATAACGCGCCTCGTTATACCGCGATTCGGTTATAACGTGGTTTTCCCGTGGCTCCCGTTTAAAAAAAAAAAAAAAAATTAAAATTTTTTTTTTTTGCACACTGCACACACTGCACACACTCACTGCACACACACTGCTCATTGCTCACACTGCCACACTGCACACACACTGCACACTGCACACACACTGCTCATTGCTCACACTGCACACACTGACACACTGCACACACACTGCACACACACTGCACACTGCACACACACTGCTCATTGCTCACACTGCACACACTGACACACTGCACACACACTGCACACACACTGCACACTGCACACACTGACACTGCACACACACTGCACACACACTGCTCATTGCTCACACTGCACACACTGACACACTGCACACACACTGCACACTGCACACACACTGCACACTGCTCACACTGACACACACTGCACACATACTGCTCACACTGACACACACTGCACAGACACTGCTCATTGCTCACACTGCACACACTGACACACTGCTCATTGCTCACACTGACACACACTGCACACTGCTCACACTGACACACACTGCTCACACTGCACAGACACTGCTCATTGCTCACACTGCGCACACTGACACACTGCTCATTGCTCACACTGACACACACTGCACACTGCTCACACTGACACACACTGCACACACACTGCTCACACTGACACACACTGCACAGACACTGCTCATTGCTCACACTGCACACACTGACACACTGCTCATTGCTCACACTGACACACACTGCTCACACTGACACACACTGCACACACACTGCTCACACTGACACACACTGCTCACACTGACACACACTGACACACACTGATACACACTGCACAGACACTGCTCATTGCTCACACTTACTGAACACAGCTCTCACAATACACTCACATGTCAGCAGCCCACCCCCCCTCACATGTCAGCAGCCCCCCCCCCCCTCACATGTCAGCAGCCCACCCCCCCCCCTCACATGTCAGCAGCCCACCCCCCCCCTCACATGTCAGCAGCCCCCCCCCTCTCACATGTCAGCAGCCCCCCCCCCTCTCACATGTCAGCAGCCCCCCCCTCTCACATGTCAGCAGCCCACCAGCCCGTTTTTCACATGTCAGCAGCCCACCAGCCCGTTTTTCACATGTCAGCAGCCCACCAGCCCGTTTTTCACATGTCAGCAGCCCACCAGCCCGGTGGAGGTTGGAATAATGACATCACCCGCAGGGGGCGGAGAGCGGACGGCTTGATTGACAAGAAGAGGGCTGTGGGCGGGGCGACTGAATGAGGCCAGGCAGTAAGAGTGCCCGGATGTGGGATGCTTGTTCTGCAGTCATTCGTGCCACATAGGAGGAGGTAAGTGGGCGTGGCTTGCATCCTTTACCCCCCTTTGTCTCTATGGCAACTCCTCCTGCCCGGGTGATTTGCAGTGCAGGGTGGGCGGAGGTGAGTCAGAGCCGGGCGTGGTGGACCCAACCGGGGAGGGGGAGCCTCGCGCTCCGGGACCCTCTCCCAGCCTCTCCTCCCCACCCCTCTCCCTCCTTCCCGCCGCTCACCAGGACTCAGTGACCGGAGCTGCAGCTAACCCAAGTCCCGCAGGCTGTGCGAGGTGCTGGTATCTGTCACACCCTCCCTGACCCCGCACAGCGGCTCTGATGCTGGGCGTAGCGGTGATGACGAACAGGTAGGGGACCCTGCATTAAAGCCTGAGAGATGCACTGTTAGCATTGCTATATTGCAACTTTTAGGTGAGTGACTCCGGTAGATTAGTGTCTCCTCACCCTGCCCACCCCTTCTCACCATCACACACACACACACACACACACACACACACACACACACACACACACACACACACACACACACACACACACACACACACACACACACACACACACACACTCACACTCTGTCTCTCTCTCTCTCACACACGCACGCACACACACACACGCTGGGAGGACACAGACACATGCAAAACCAGGGGGCTGAGAGGGAGGACGGATGAATCGCCGCCATTTAAAAAAAAAAATTATTTATTTATTTATTTAACTTCCTTCCCTCCTCACTCCCGATCAGGAGCGTGGCGGCCATTTTTTTTTTAAATTAGCGCGACCCCGTTACTAATGCGGTGGACTCGGGGTGGACCCCGAGCACCGCGTTATAACGGGGTTTAGCTGTATATAAATATATATATATATATATATATAAAGCAGAAAATAGCCGTATTAGTCCAGTTGCGATAGTGCAGAATAAATGAGTTCTTCAGTATTAGGTGATACCTTTTTTATTGGACTAACAATTTATGTTCTCCTCTCTTCTTCAGGTCAAGCAATACTGATTTACACAGGAATCAATGGCTAAAACAGTGTATAGAGAGAGAAAAAAAAACAGATATTTACTGTAGATAAGGTAGGGTGTTAAGTGTTTGAAGCCAGGAGACAGTGTCAAAGAAAGGTGGGGAGGGGAAGGGATGCTGGGGGGGCGGGGGGAGGGAGAGAAAGTGTGGATAAGAGTTGAGGCAAGCAGGATAATTACAGACAATTTTGGTAGGGTGTGAGAAAACCCATGTCCACATTAAGGGCCTCATGCAGTAAGCGACGATTATGTGAAATCGGCAAGCTTATCGATTAGTCATGTTATTGGCGTTTTTCCCTCTCCGTATGCAGTAAGTGCCGAATACATTCAAAATCAACCAGAAAACAAATCCGCCCACTCTCACGATGATGAGCCGATCACACACAGGTGTATCGGCGTGCGTGGCGGGGTGCTGTTAGGTTGCACAATCACAAATCTTGCTGAATCAGGCGAAACAAGCATGTTTTTGATTGCGCGCCATATTTAAAGGCAACGTGTACTGCTAATCATTCTCTGTGTTGTTGGGAGTGAGAGAGAGAGAGAGACGCACAGAGCTGGACGATTGAAGATTTGCATATTGACTGAGAGACTTGTTGTGTATTGGGTGAGCTTTGTCCTTTGTTGTTTTGTTTACATCTTTGTCTTGTTTTATATGTGGAAGTGGGTCGTGTGATTGCCTGTACATTTCTTGTCTGTTTTTTGTGAGTGCTGGAAGTATGCCCGCAAAGCGTGGGAAGAGTGATGCTGGTGGGAGTGGGAGTGCTACTCGTGGGAGTACGCGTCGGAGTGAACGTACTGTTCAGGGGAGTGATGTTGCTGGTGCACCGAGTGGTGTTGCTGGGAGTGGGAGTGCTGTTGCTGGGAGTGGGAGTGCTGTTGCTGGGAGTGTGAGTGCTGTTGCTGGGAGTGGGAGTGCTGTTGCTGGGAGTGGGAGTGCTGTTGCTGGGAGTGGGAGTGCTGTTGCTGGGAGTGGGAGTGCTGTTGCTGGGAGTGGGAGTGCTGGTGCTAGGAGTGTGAGTGCTGGTGCTAGGAGTGTGAGTGCTGGTGCTAGGAGTGTGAGTGCTGGTGCTAGGAGTGGGAGTGCTGGTGCTGGGAGTGCTGCTGGTGGCGCAGTTGCTGATGGGGTGTCTGGTGGTGGCGTGCTTGCTGGTGGCCAGCTTTTGGAGGCTCTTCCATTGGAAGAAGGAGAGTCCAGTCAGCACCAGCCAAGCTCTGACCCTAAACCTGCTCGGAAAAAACGTGTGGAGAAGCCACGTAATCCTCGCTTCAATGACCAGGAAAATAGGGCTCTTGTCACTGGCATTCTGGAGCACTATGACAGTCTCTATGGACATTTAGTAGGTAAGTGTAACTTTACATTTATTATTCAAATACATGTGATCCTAGGTCATCTGAGTTTTGTTCATATGCAAATATGGGTACACAATATCTTTCTATGTTCATTAGTGTGGAAACACAGCTTTTTATCATGCCTTACAAGGACAAATAAACACAGGCGGTCAATTTGCCAGAACTGCATACAATATGAATGCAACCTTGCTTACATGTATAGGTTTAGTAGTGAATGCTCATGTGCTGCACATATTACACATAAAACAGCATGTTTGCTATCTCTTGGAACAGCTAGCAGTGTAGGAAACTGGTGCTTATATTATTATTAATTTACCTCATATCTTTTATATGTTTTTCAAGGGCGGACAAGTGCAGCAAGCAAAAAAGAAATGTGGGACACAATAGTCATTGGTGTCAATGCCTGTGGGAATAGTGTCAGGGACAAGTATCATTGTCGGAAAAGATTTGATGATATTAGGTCCAAATTGAAAAAGAAAATACAAGACCAACGCGTGCATGCTACTGGCACTGGAGGTGGGCCCACACCACAACGTCTCATATTGACTCCATTGGAGGAGCTGCTTCGGCCAAAATTACTTACCGTCGTCGTGGAAGGCTTGGCTGGTGACCGTGACATTGGAATTTATCCGTCACAATTTCCAGCAGGTGATAAATATTACTGTACTAGGCGTGTCGTTGCTTACAGTTATTTTGCATAGTTACACTGCTTTTTATACTGTCTTCACAATATAAGCATACCTGCATCTATATATGTATATGTCTGATTCTGTATATATATATCTCAAAATAGACATATATGTAGTAGTCCTACTAAAAGCAGTAACTAATATAGCACGTGCCATTGCATGCTCATTTACATGTGAATTCCCAAAATGCATAGCTGCAGTGGAAGCAATTGATGGTGGGCGAAGATGGGGAACAACAGGGTAGTACACATGTGTAACACATGTTCATGAGAAATTATTAGTAGCTACAGGTACAGAACAGAAATATGTATCATATTATTGTGTATTTTATTGATTTTACTCCGACAAACATGACATTACTGCCTATTTTAAGCATGCATCAAAGAAATTGCATGTAACGGCCTACAAACATCACTGGCACTAACACATCTATAGTTGCTTATGAAAAGGTCCATTTTTGCTTTATGTCATATACAGACAGCATAATGAGGCACACGTATCATATGTTATGTCATTGTTTTCATAACTTAAACACTGCAGATGACTACTTAGCTCATCTACCATTGTGTTAAAGCAGCTGCAATTAATATCTCATCACAGCATACACTTCAACAGAGGGGGTGGGGTTCAGCACACACACTAATTACAGCCTCATTTCACGGTCAACTTAGTTCACACCATTTGCACCTGTTTCAAGTCATTGAAAGGTGTGGCTGATTAGGCTTTTTGGGGAAGGGAATACCTTTCTTACAACCTGAATAGCACAACTGAAGTTAATCACACTCATTTGAAAGCTTAACTCTAGCTACTAAATGCCCCAACAACTCATTACTTATCAAAGCGTACGTCACACATTAGTTCACTCATATCTATAGTTGAACTACTATGAAAGACACATTATCACACACTGCATGTGTTGTCTTGTTGAGTCACAGCCACATTCAGGTGTGCCACATCTTCGATTAATGTACCACACATATCCTCTACCAAAAACAACACTTTTTGCAATATGACCACCTTCATGATAACCATTGTGAATGGTCATCTCATGATAGTTATGTACATTATGATACTGATATCACTACACAACATATGATTTTTATGTACTCATTTAATCTATTTATCCTCACGCATTACTGCAGAAACATAGTATGTTGTATGTTAGGGAACTCAAAAATTCTAAGTACACAGGCATGTACAGTGTTATTACAGCTATTTATGTTCACTTTCACACACATTTTCGGTTAAGGAACTGATGTTGTTAGTTAATCATAAATACAGAACATACAATAAGTGTTTGTTCAATATTTACACATGTAAATGTAAAACTTATGTTATTGTTATATATAGTTGCCCCTGGAGGACATGTGTCACCTGAGATGGAACAAGTGTCTTCACCTGGGTCAGCCAGCTCAACACTACTAGAAGGTGAGTGTATCATTTGCTGGCCATATAATATGTGCTCTTCTATATGTTATGTTGTCATGTGCATTATTTGTTTTGCACATCTTCTTTAAATAGGATTACTTAGTGTCAGTGAAAATTAAGTGTAAGGCAACATGTATTGTGTTAGTGATGTTAATTATCATGTAGGACTTCTGAGTTTAGAGCAACTTTTCATTCATTCATATTTCATACTGAGTCCAAACATTATTCGTAAGTCAAGGTAGTTTTTAATGAGGTTATAAAACGTATGCTAACATGTTAGGTGTTACTTAGGACACAGTACAATTACATAGTAACACAGCATACATTAACATGCCATTTAATAATGTGTACATTTCTTTTTAGAACATCATGGTGATGAGGATGATGAGTATGATGAGGATGACGCCACAGAAGAGACTGAAATACAATCATGTGACCATGAAGAGGTGCCAATAGAAACTGTTGTACCGCCAAATCGTCCATCAACTTCCACATACGATGCAATTGTAGCTTCAGAGGGAAAAATAGTGGACGCAGAAAATCGTCGCCATTCAGACATGATGACAGTGCTGGAAAGGATGATTGGACTGCAGGAAGAAACAGTATCACAATTGGCACATCTCCACAGAGTCTTCATTGAAGTGCCTAAACAGTTGCAAAAAATCAACACCTCATTCGAAGCATTAGTTGTTCAGCAAACACAAGCTAATTACTGGAGAATGACTAATGTACCACAATTCAACACCTCCCAGCCAGGATCTGTTCATGCAGGTCAGTTTTCACCACATTCATCTGATATTCATTCACCAGGCCCAAATGTTACCGGTCAAGTAGCAGACATTGCTGTGCAGGTTCCTGATGACATCCTACCGCTGCCATCTGTACAAATTCAGCAGCAGACACCTACAAAGGAGGCGACAAAAACAAAACAAGACACACATGAAACAGACCAACCATCACTTGTGCAGTGTCTACCAACTTGCTCACATGTGTCACTGGGCACAAGCCCTGTCCGTGAACAGTCACTACCCAAAAGCCCTGTAGGTGAGTCGCTGCCCAAAAGCCCTGTAGGTGAATCGCTGCCCAAAAGCCCTGTAGGTGAGTCGCTGCCCAAAAGCCCTGTAGGTGAATCGCTGCCCAAAAGCCCTGTAGGTGAATCGCTGCCCAAAAGCCCTGTAGGTGAATCACTGCCCAAAAGCCCTGTAGGTGAGTCACTGGCCACAAGCCCTGTAGGTGAGTCACTGGCCACAAGCCCCGTAGGTGAACAGTCACTGGCCACAAGCCCTGCCCGTGAAGTGCCAGAGGCCACTCAAAGTGGCTCTGTTGTGCCTAAAGTTGGTGGCAAAAGAAAAAGGAAAATTCAAGAGACAACAAGCAGGCCTGTTACTCGCTCGCAAAAGGAACAAAAAAAATAAATGTTATAATTCAGAAAATATGTCTTTGGCCTTGTTTTGTTGACTTCAGATTATCTAATTACTATTGTATGTATGCTGAAGACTGTGTTGTTTCCAAACTTTCAACTATGTTCTTGTACACGTGAAGTTTTGGAAATGTTAACACTCATAATTAATTGTGTTATAAATATTTATGTTGTAATCGTCTGTTCAGTAATGGTCCACCAGGAGCCAGTTGCTAAGTTTAGAGAAGCTGCCATTGACTTTGCAGCAAAACATTGCATTTGGGTGTGTTAATTGATGTAAGAATTGCATATGCATATTAGTCACATGCAATTATTAAAACACCTAAGTAAGTGCAAACATCTTTCTTGTACGTGTACAGCAGGATTATGTGTAAATTATTACTTACCTTTGCCTTGCTTGGCCATTGTAATTTTGTCCTTTAATCAGTTGTGTGTTCGTTTCTATAACATCTCAGAATGTATAATAATATATATACACACACACACACACTGAGTGTGAGTGTGAGTGTGAGTGTGAGTGTGAGTATATATATATATATATATATATATATATATATATATATATATATATATAGTACTATATAAACTGGTATACACAAACTAATACACTTCATGCTTCCTTGTGAAAACACTATTTTAATAATACAGGCCTAATGTTTGAGAAATATCCTAAGTATGAGACTCTAACAGTATTGTGCTTAAACAAATGTTTATTACTTAATTCAATCATGTTTCTCACCATTTAAATAGGTTTCATACAAGGTATACTTAATGCCATCAATGTTGTGTGTACTCCTGCAATATAAAAAAAAAAAAAATATTATATATAAATATATATATATTTTTATAAGAGATATATTTATATATATATATATATATATATATATATATATATATATATATATATATATATATATATATATATATATATATATACACACGTATTTAAACTCATGCAGACAGGGAGTTAACCAGACTTTCACATACACACAGAAATGTAAGCGGGGAAAAAACATTTCTTTTTGCAGGTGTGTTTTTACTGATATGCCTGGCTAAGAAATATTTTCACACACTGGTCTTTGTTAGTTTTCAAAAAAACACTATGTGAACGCATTCACAGTCTAGGGATGTTTTTCACAAACGAGATAAAAGAAGGAGAAATGTTTCTCCCACAGTCCCATATCACGAACCACAACTGTTAACCCAATTAGACAAACAAATCCAATTGGCGTTTGAAATAAGGAGTCAAAGTAGTTAGTTTTGTTGACCTTGACAAGGAAAAACAGGAGTTTGTTAGCCATTCAGCACATTCATTTTGATGAGCAAATAACACAGACCTGCACACAGCTTTTGTGCTACTCAGACATGGCTGATGAATTCGTTAACAATATTAATCCCCTTTTAGGGTATAAGTACATGATCTGTGAAGCCATCTTGAACAGTCGCGGACAGAAAGCAAGCACACGCCAAATCGATGATTTCATTCGAGCAAAATATCCTTATTACCAAGACCGTAAGCATGCACGGAATTTTAATTCCTCAATAAGATTCACTTTATCAAGTAATGACTTTTTTGAACGTGACCAGGATAAGCTACAACACACCTATGGTTTCTGGAAGATTGCCCCGGAAAAACAATTTCTGCTGAAAGACGGCACTTATATTGTCGTGAAAGGCATATTTATTCCTAATGGCAATAGCAATGTATCCGCTACTACTGATCCGTTTGAATCGATACGTGCTGCAATATCTGCAGCCTCCATTCCTGAAACCCACATTGTACAAGAACAAAAGTACTATGATTATGTACCAAGCCTTTCAGCTGAAATTGCATTGGAATGGGAACCGGAAGAAATGAACCTACCTCCCGACCAATTATTTGAAGAAAGCAGTGGCGATTCCTATGAGCGCATCCTGGAGGAGATATGTGCCATACTGGATTCAGCGGTTGGGTTAAGCGTGGATGAAAATGGCTTGCATTTCTGGAGCGACCAGTTGCAGCCAGGCGAAGAGTTAATTCTAGAAGAATGGTAAATATAACAATCGTTATGCGTTGACTCTGCGTTTAAATTTTTTTTTTTTTTGTAACCACCATTTTCACTTTCAATGCGTGGATACAGCGTAACATTGCAGACTGCATAACATGTAGCGATCACAAACAAATTGTTTCCTAATACAATATAGTAGGACCTGAAAGAGTAGTACACATTGCTGACGGAATAAATATACGTACTTTCCTATCCCTTTAAACATATTAGCAACATTTTTCCATTACTCTAACACATACCTGTTTTGTTATCATGCAACATCTACAACATTGAAAACCGGGTCCACCACGTATGACGTGGGACCCTTGTCATGGGCCAAGGCGTCCTTAAAAAGGATTAGTGATGTAAGTCCCGCCCCCAAGCGACGTGCGCGCCTCAAAGCCTATTGGCTGTCATGTTTTGTTATAGTAACGGTAACTGCAGTGTGTGATGCGTGCGGCTCAGTGTTTGTAGGCGTACCCTGGGCGTTAGCCGAATGTTAATTGAGTGGGAGGAGTGTTAGCGTGCGTTTCACGCTGGCTTAACATGACGTCACACGTATTGCATTTGCTTTCTGTTCAAACACGTCTGTTTAAAAAGAATACAGATGTACTCGTTTAGAACGAATGTAGTTTCGTCTTCATTGTATTTGAAATAAAGATGTTATGTTTACTGGTATTTTCAACATGTATTGAACGCACAACGTACGCTTTGTTTTGCGCATGCGCTAACAGTTAGTGGAGCCAAGTGTGAAGTGCGTGCGCACACAAAGATGTGCGCGCACATCTTTCAGTATACAGGCAACGTTCACTTCTTATACATAGTTATGCCTGCTACAAATTTAAAGAAACATTACATACTGATGAACAGTTTTACTTCTAACATATAAGTGACTGACGTGTGTATCTACACAATCATATAGAGCTGCGTAACGCGTTGTCACGGATGCATATCTAGTAAGGTGCCATCTTTGACCATCATGTGTTTGCTGTATTTCAGAGATGTCGGGGAAGATACAATCGGATCAATGTATGATTTCAGAAGAGTCTACCTTTATATGAGATGATTGTGAGGAGGAGCCACCGACTACTATACTACATATGGAACTAATTTTATATTGCTTGCAGCGCTTATTAACAAACAATTAAAAATGTGATACCCTTATGCCTATATTGCATAAGCACTTAATTAACATAATGATGTTGCAAAAGAGTGCCTCATGAATTTTTATTGAGTGTTCTTTAATGACTACTAACATTTTATGACATGGTGTGTTTTATATATAACAACCATTCCCACTCTGCTAACACATTTGTGTATTATAATATGTAATGGAACGTATGACTGTCGAAACTATGTAACAATAATAATAATAATATGAGCATGTTCATGTATAGGGCTGCTAGTTGTACGCAGCGATTTACAGACACATGTTTCAGCCTGAGGTCCCTGGCCCGTGGAACGTACAAATGTTTTTTTGCCGCATGAGGCACAGGGAGATAAAGTGACTTGGCCAAGGTCACAAGGAGCCCACACCGGGAATTGAACCAGACTCCCCTGCTTCAAACTATCAGTGCCAGTGTGTGTCTTTACTCACTGAGCCACTCCTTCTCCCAATGTAAAGGACACTTACAACCAAGTAGCCATTTATTTTTAAAATCTCTTGTTACATGGGTATGTAGATAAAATGGTTTGGGACTGTAGCAAATAATGTTACTGGCCAGATGTTATGGTCCCCTCCAATGCATGATGTTCTGAATATGACATCACCATCATGTTATGAAGTACGTTTCTGTGTATATTTCATTAACCTAACTAACTATAGTTTACTGTGTTTATTAATCGTTTAGAAATACATAGTATAGTCAATATGATGATATAAGCTACCATAATAAAGCTGGTGTTATCATTTGTCGGTGTTATACATGGATCCTACACCAATTGATAGAGACACAAACAGTTGTCTTAAAAAGTGTGTCTATGCTAGTGATGAATGTGCTCCCGTAAGTAAACAAATAAGTACAGTTATCCCCTTTTCTCCAACCACCTCTATATTACATTAATGGAAATTATAAGGAAACATACATAAAATGTGATGAAATGTGAGTAATCATTTTGTAATACAATGCACATGAAAGCTCAAGAGTAGCTAAATGCATATACATGATACAGAAAGTACATATATGTAACATTTGTGTTTAAACCAATATGTTGGGTTTTTAGTTCCAATAATTATAGGAAGATTGAGGTAGCCACATCTTATGAGAGATGTCAGCAAATATACATACCATGATCAGTCATACTGGAGATATACCTATAATGCAAAGGAACAATATATAAATTGCAAACATTGACATGCCATCTTCAGTACCGTAAACAACACAGCAAAGTGTGTATTTGGTGTTAAATGTACAACACCATGTATATTTCATGACATTCAAAATGTAAATCAGCCTGGTGTACACATCATCTGGATGTACATGTTACACTGCACCAATAACATTGTATGTAAGCATACTAGAAGCATGAATGATTATGGGCATAATATGTGTTTTGTCTTAGCATAAGGAATAACACAATGCTAAAATATTATTGCTTTGTTACCCAAGTTGTATTCACATACACACAACTAAAGTACAATTGAAGAGGGATTATATAACCTGTGCAACAATAACATACCGGTGCCACATCCCTTTGTGCACACAGCAGAGAAAAGAAAGGTGTGCAACCCATATTCATCTGTGTCCTAACAGAAGGTTATATAAAGAAACATTATTGTTAATATAACATAATTAAACTATAAAAGTAGTACTAGGAACATATGAGTTTGTACTTACAAGAAAAAAATGAATTGATGAGATTCTGTCGTGTCTGGCCACCACTGGCTGTTTGTTCATTTTCAGCAGCTACATGGGTGGGATGCTCGTCTACCAAAGCCTCAGCTAGGTCTGACTGTACATTGTGCCTGAGTGCAACATTGTGCAAAATGCAACAGGCAAGGATAATATCAGACACTTTTTGAGGCTTGTATAGAAGAGCCCCACCAGTTCTGTCCAGACACCTAAACCTGGTCTTGAGTAGGCCAAATGTCCTCTCTATAACAGATCTTGTAGATATATGGGCTGCATTGTACCTGTCCTCTGCTTCAGTTTGAGGGTTTAGCACCGGAGTCAAGAGCCACGGCCTAATTCCGTATCCTGAGTCACCTATAATGAATGGAGCACACATAAGCTGACATTAGTGATCAAATTGTACAATGCCAACATTCCTAAATCAACATGTGTTTTGTGTTAGAACATGTAAATATGTACTCACCCAGCAGCCAACCAGGTTCAAAATGTCCCTCTTCGAACGCATGGAAGACTGAAGAGTTCCTCAGGATAGTGGAATCGTGACTGGAACCAGGGAACTTGGGTACCACATGCATTATCCTCATCGTGGCATCACATACCACCTGTACATTGAGTGAATGGTAGTGCTTCCGATTGCGGTACACATGCTCACTCTGACTAGGTGCAATCAAAGCAACATGTGTGCAATCGATTGCACCCAGCACAGATGGTATCCCTGCTATATTATAAAAGCCAGTCCTGACTTCCAGCCACTCTGTTGCCTCTGTAGGAAAATGAATATAATTCCTAGCGCGTCTATTGAGTGCATAGAGAAACTGGGTCAAGGCCCGCGAGAATGTAGATTGCGAGACCCCGCCCACTATGCCCACAGTTGTCTGGTATGACGCGGAAGCAAGATAATGTAATGAGCACAGCATTTTAACAAGCCCAGGGACTGCACGACCTCTGGCTGTGAAAAAATCTAAATCCCCCCTTATCTCCTCATAAAGAGCTAAGATTGCTGCTGAACTCAAACGATAGCGACTTACAATCTCCTCCTCACTCATCCCATCTAACAGGGTTCTCTCCCTGTACAGACGCGGACGAGGCACAAGTTGTCTCCTCTGTCTTCTCCTCTGATCTCCTGTCCCTCTACCTGTCCCTCGGCCTGTCCCTCTCCCTGTCCCTGTCGTATCCGCGTCACTGTCACGGTCCCTCGGTGTGTCCCTACCTTGCCCTATATCATTCTCTTGATCATCAAGCATGTCATAGAAAAGAATGTTCCTGCGTCTCCTAAACATTCGCAACATTTTGAAATGAGTAGCTGTGAATGAGCAGGTAATGTGCGTCCTTTAAATAGGTATGTGATGATGTCAGGTGACATAGTAAAATGCAAGGTGTTACATTAACATAATAAAGTACTTCTGTGGCAAGCTGTGTGCACTTGTTGTTCTAAGTATTTGTTGTGTGTATTCTGCAGGGAATGATGATATTTGGCAATGATGTGACGTGAAGCTTTGTACAAAGATTGCTTGCAAATAAATAGTTGCATGTGCAATGCATGTAACACTTGTGAACGCAAGAGTCAGTCATGTAATGAGACAAAAAGGCTGAGATTGACGTGGGAAAAGTTTTGTGTAACATGTGTAATTATCCATGTTATTGTGACATGTTGGCAACAATGAATAGTCGTGTGCATATGCATGCATTTGTGTAAGGAGGATAGTTGGTATAGAATGAGTTTACAAGGTGTCCCAATGATGAATTACTGTACATGTGTGTATAAGTTAGGTTGAAGTGCTTGTAATGCAACGGTTACAATGTAAACATGCAATGTGATTGAGCGTCCAATAAGTGACGTCATGAAAATAGGGAGGACCCAAAAGTATATGTAAACATGAGAAGACAGATGTACATGAACGTTTAAAGATGCGTGTCACATTACAAGCATTGTGTAATGTAAAGGAAGATGAATATACTGTGTATGTGTGACATGTGTGACATGTGTGACATCATGTAAATAATTGACGCTGAGTTGAGTAAAATGTGTGATATGATGTGAGGTTCTCCTTTAAGAGTGTAGTATAGTATTTTCCCTTGCCACATCATCACATGATGAGTAATGTGACCCGCAAATGCTGAAAACATGTAAAAGTCGAATGTTATGCAAATAAGACACATCAGCTGTGACACAATGCAGGGAATGCCCCCACACTGTCATGCAAATCCCCCTTGTATTGTGAGCAATGAAACATAAACAGTACTATACTGTTATACGTCCCCGCTCCATTGACTTCCATTGATGTACAGAAGATGTTTTTTTTCTAAGTGCCGTTCCGGCAGCCTTAGCGATCGTTCTCCCGTCCAAACTGCCAACTTTAGTTGGCGGGAGAAATCGGCCATAACATCTCAATTTCGTAGTGCCGATCAGCCCCGATAAGCTGTTTTTTTTTGTTGAATCCAGCCGATTTAAAAAAGTGGCGATCAGTGTCGAAAACAGGCTTATCGGCAGGCGACTGGCCATAACCAAATTATCGGCTCCGAAACCTGGCGATATGAAGCACTTATCGGCGCTTACTGAATCTCAAACCCAATTTTGGCTATAACATGGCCATATTTCCCTTATCAACGCTTACTGCATGAGGCCCTAAGTCCTTTGGTTTTGGTGTCAAAGAGTCTTATCATTCTGAACACAAATGTTTTCCGTTCTTGGGTGCTTTTAAACATTCCATTGAGGATTTTGATTTTTAAATCATTTATGGAATGATCTGGTTGTAAGAAGTGATGTCCCACAGGTGAGCAGTATCTTCCTTCTTCGTGATGGAGTATAGAGTGTCTGTGCATATTCATTCTTCCTTGTAATTTTTGGCTGGTTTCCCCAATGTAGCAACCTTGGTCACATTTGTTGCATTGAATCATATACACTATATTCGTGGATGTGCAGCTGTATGATCCTTTAACATTGAATGTTCTATGGTTGTGACTGGCTGTGGGATCCTGGCAAATATGTTTGCAGAGTTTGCAGCGTGTGTTGCTGCACGGTTTTGTGCCGTTATTCATGTCTTTAAAATCGTTGTGAAGTTTTCTGCTGACTAATTTCTGTTTGAGGTTTGGTGGTTGCCTAAATGCAAGAATGGGAGGTTTGGGAAAGATTTCTTTTAATGTCGCATCCTCTGTCAGCATGGGTTGCAGATCTTTGATTATTTTTCGTATTCCCTCTAGGGTAGGGTTGTATGTGGTCACTAGTGGTATGCGTGTGGTAGGTTCTTTCTGTCTGTATTGTAGCAGGTGTGCTCGTGGGGCTTTTAGTGCAGATGTAATAGTTTTGGCAATAGTCTTTGGTTTGTATTCCTTCTGTCTGAACGATTCGGTCAGGGTTGTGAGATGCCTGTTTCTGTCTTCAGTGTCAGAGCATATGCGGTGGTATCTTATAGCCTGGCTGTGTATGATACCTTGTTTGGTGTGAGTGGGATGGAAGCTGGAGTTGTGGAGGTAACTGCATCTGTCTGTTGGTTTCTTGTATACAGATGTGTGTAGTTTGCCATCTTTCAGTGTTACTGTCGTGTCTAGAAAGTTTATTAGGTTTGCCGAATAATCCATTTTGAGTTTAATTGCTGGATGGAATGAGTTTAGGGACTCATGGAATTGTTTTAGGTTTTCTTCACCCTCTGTCCATATTATAAACAGGTCATCAATGTATCTGTAGTATTTGTAGGGTTTGTGGAGGCATGTAGTTAGGAATCTTTGTTCAAGATTTGCCATGAAAAGATTGGCATATTGCGGTGCCATCTTGGTACCCATTGCAGTCCCCACTAGTTGTAGGTACATTTCCTTGTTGAAGCTGAAGTAGTTGTGTGTGAGGATGTATTCTATCAGTTTGGTAATTACATCAGCGCTGTATTTCTGATCCAGGGGAGATGTTGTAAGGAAATGCAGGCATGCCTCAATACCATCCTTGTGGGGAATGTTGCTGTAAAGGGATTCTACATCCATGGTAACTAGTAGTGTGTTGGATGGTAGTTGGTTGATGTTGTTAAGATTATTGAGAAAATCTGTGGTATCTTGTATGAAGCTGTTGGTGCTTCTGACTAAAGGTTTGAGGATATTCTCCACTAAGCCTGATATTTGTTCCGTGAGTGTATCCATACCTGTTATAATAGGTCTGCCGGTGTTTCCTGGTTTGTGGATTTTGGGAAGCATGTAGAAGATCCCAACTCCTGGGTTGTCAGGTATTAGTTGCTTCAATTGTGGTTGCAGGTGGTTAGGGAATGTTTGAATGAGATTCATGAGTTGCTTTGTATATTCCTGGGTTGGATCATGCGTGAGTTTCTTGTAGTAGGTGTTGTCTGTGATTTGTGTATTGCCTTCTTCTACGTATTTATTTGTGTTCATAAGCACCACTGCGCCTCCTTTATCTGCTGGTTTGATGGTGATGTTGTGGTTGTTTCGCAGTTCCTTGATTGCAGATCTCTCCATGGGGGATAGGTTGTACATAGTTTTTTTCTGCTGTGTTGATGCTAGTAAGGAAGCTTGTGATCTTAAGCTCTGTGTGTAGCTGTCAAGTATGATGTTGCGTCCTGTTGGTGGTGTGAAGTACGTGTTCTTCTTCTTGTTGTTGTACTCCATCATTATGGGGGTGCTCTCTTTGACACCAAAACCAAAGGACTTAATGTGGACATGAGTTTTCTCACACCCTACCAAAATTGTCTGTAATTATCCTGCTTGCCTCAACTCTTATCCACACTTTCTCTCCCTCCCCCCCCCCCCCCCCCCCCAGCATCCCTTCCCCTCCCCACCTTTCTTTGACACTGTCTCCTGGCTTCAAACACTTAACACCCTACCTTATCTACAGTAAATATCTGGGTTTTTTTCTCTCTCTATTCACTGTTTTAGCCATTGATTCCTGTCTAAATCAGTATTGCTTGACCTGAAGAAGAGAGGAGAACTCTCGAAAGCTTGTCCTATGACATAAATTGTTAGTCCAATAAAAAGGTATCACCTAATACTGAAGAACTCATTTATTCTGCACTATATATATATATATATATATATATATATATATATATATATATATATATATATATATATATATATATATATATATATATATATATATTCAAAAAAGAAGAAGTTCAGGGCACTCAAACAGGTATATCAAAAAAATAAGATACTTATCTTTGCGGACAGGGTGCTTGCAGAACAGCTGGGATCAACCTTCCAGCCATGGAAATAGATAAAACAAAAATAAAAAAATACTGCAGCACTCTGTAGGATATAAATAAGGTTTTAATGCATCTTGCAAGCATAACGGGTCAAGTACTGGAAAAAAAAGTGACGTTTCGGACCTCCTAATCCTTTATCAAGTTACTATATATGTACAGCATGTGCATATACTGCTGCGGCCGAGTTTATTCGAGCATTTGCCCGTTCTCGGCCACAGCAGTAACCTGGCGCGCGCCGAGTATCCCTCTGCTTGGTTTAAAGGGCCCGACCACGTGATCGCGGCCTGTAAACCAAGCAGAGCAGAGGGATACCGGCACCCCCTAAAGGGGCCTGTATCTCGGGGAGCAGGGGGTCCCCAGACCTGAAACCAGTGCGGTTCTGCTCTGGAGACCCTCTGCACATGTACAGTATCAATAAAACACATACAGTATATACAGTAAATAAACACTCGTTCTTTACCTTAGCGGCTATGCGCTATGGTAAAGAAGCAGCATTTCTGTATTTTTAATAATATTGTACAGTGAGCAGGGGGTTCCCTGAGCCAGAAATCTAAACTCAGGGGACCCCCTGCTCCTGCACAATATTATTAAAAGTACAGAAATGCTGCTTCATTGCCATAGGGTATAGCCGCTAAGGCAATGAAGGGGTTAACCCACCGTGCCCGCTTTATTGTGTGTAGTGGGGATGGGTGAGGGGGGTATTTGGCCCTTGGTGTGAGTTTAGGACTTGCAAGGGGGTTGCGGGTGCACTTAACCCCTTCACAACCGTAGCAGTTAATACCGCTACGGTCATGAAGGGGTTAAGCCCTCCCGCTACACCCCCGCAAGCCCTAAACAAGCACCGTTGGGGCTAATACCCCATTCACCCACCCCCGCTACCCACAATAAAAAAAATACACACACACAGCAGCCCCACAATTAATAAATAAATCTAAATAAATAAATAAATACATGAAGAGAAATAAATATATACTGTATATATATACTGGATATATATACAGTATATATATAATAACAATCCCTATACATATACAGTATATACTGTGTATATATATATACACTTTATACACACACACATATATATATATATATATATATATATATATATATATATATATATATATATATATATATATATATATATATATATATATATATATACAGTATACAGTATATATACACACATGATGAACCAATATACAAATACATGTAGAATGGTTATCAAAATCATACTGTCCTACAGATAACGCTTCTCTTTACAGACAATAATAATAATCCATTTAATAATCCTAACTGATTTTACAATATAAAACATAACATTCCAATCCACACAGTACATTGCATTTACATTGTATAAATGATGCATAAAATCTATGCACCATATACATTCTGCAAATGAATGTTAACAATATAATTGCAAGCTACTCTACCAGTAAATACAAACACTTCCAAACAAGTCAACTATTTTAACCAATCAAGCAAACCAAAATCAATATATACTGTAAGTACCAACCAGAAAACACAATTTAAAACCAAAGCTAACCCTTACAATACCAAGGATTACATCTATCTAATTGTAAAAAAATTATACATTATACACACATTGAAGCATTGCAATAAACAACATACAGAACAGTACATCCCCTGTATCTCCCTGCCTTCAGTGTAATCTGTTTAAAGCCCCCTCCCCCCTAATGTTTCTGTTAAACAGATTACACTGAAGGGAGAGAGATGTAAAGGCCTAAAGCCCCCTCTACCCTAATGTTTCTGTTAAACAGATTACACTGAAGGGAGAGAGATGTAAAGGCCTAAAGCCCCCTCCCCCCTAATGTTTCTGTTAAACAGATTACACTGAAGGGAGAGAGATGTAAAGGCCTAAAGCCCCCTCCCCCCTAATGTTTCTGTTAAACAGATTACACTGAAGGGAGAGAGATTTTACAGAAACACACATTAGGGGGGAGGGGGCTTTAAACAGATTACACTGAAGGCAGAGAGATGTTTCTGTTACCAGTAAATCTCCCTCCCTGCATTGCTAACCACCCTCACCCCATACCCACATACCATTACCCCCCCCCCCCATCCTGGCCATGGCCCCTCCGCTTCTGCAAAACAGACACAAAAATGAAAACATACAAAGTAATGTCCCCTAACCCCTTAATCACCATAGCGGTTATTAACTGCTACAGTCATGAAGGGGTTAACCCACCCTCACCCACCACTCGGGATGCCTACATACCCTCCCACACTAACCTCCCCCCGTGAGGCCTAACCACCCAGTCAGTACCCACAAGGGAGGCCTACCCACATATCGTTGGGGAAACACCCCGCCCCCAGTACCCACAATAAAAACAGTACAATGACCCACAATAAACAGCATTATATTTATTAAATACATTACCCACCCCCTGTGCCCCCCCATAAATACAAGATTTATCCTTTTACATTCAGGGTTCATAACGCAGTCCCACGCTAGTCCCCGGTGGGCTGGCAGGGCACCTGGACAGACCTACAGTTTACCAGCAGCATTCCACAGGTTCTGGAGGCCTGCTGGTGGATACTGCCTGCACCATGGCCCTCAGGTGGTCTCCTTGGGTCACCGTGGGCCACAATTGGGTCCCCATGGTAGGCCCAAGGATGTCTGGGAGCCCCGGGTCAAACCCACAGGTGTCTGCGGGGCCTCGGGTGGTTCCCATGGGGGTCTGGGGAACTCATGGGTGCTCACTACGGGTCCGCGGTGCCCCCACAGAAGTGGGACCACACATCATCATCCCCGCACCTACGGGTCAGAGGTGCCCCCACAGAAGTGGGACCACACATCGTCATGCCCGCAGACTACGGGTCGGAGGTGCCCCCACAGAAGTGGGACCACACATCATCATCCCCGCACCTACGGGTCGGAGGTGCCCCCACAGAAGTGGGACCACACATCGTCATGCCCGCAGACTACGGGTCGGAGGTGCCCCCACAGAAGTGGGACCACACATCTTCATCCCCGCATGTGTCACCTGTGGAACCACCAGCCTGCTACCCTTTAGGATACCCGAGGATACCCACAGGTGGTCTCCATAGGCCCCACGCAAAACCACGGAATCAAACCCTGAATGTAAAAAAAATAAACCTGGCCTATACATTCAATACATACACCCTCCCCCCCAACACCTACAGTACAATAATGTGCAAAATAACTATTATCCAGATATGGATAATAGATTAATTGCCCATTATTAAAAACATTAACTAGCATATACAAATAAATAAAGTACTACTGACCTCATCAATACGAAGTGTCCGTTGCCAGCAAAATCCTTGTCTTGTCCACAACATACATAGCAAATACAAAGCCAATACATTGCAATTACATTCAGATATCAATTAACCCCTTAAACACCTTATCAGATAATAACCGCAAAGGTGATTAAGGGGTTAAGCCACACAGGCCTGATACCCACCCTTCACCCATGAATTTGTACTGTGGCTTCATCATGCAACTATATATATATATACTGTATATATATACAGAGAGACAAAGAGAGAGATATATACAGTATATATATATATATATATATATATATATATACACACGTTATATACACACCCATGATAAACCAATATACAGTACAAATAAATGTAGAAGGGTTATCAAAAGCATACTGCCCTACAACCAAGTAAACAAAAATCAAAAGCCAATACATTGCAATTACATTCAGATATCAATTAACCCCTTAAACACCTTATCAGATAATAACCGCAAAGGTGATTAAGGGGTTAAGCCACACAGGCCCGATACCCACCCTTCACCCATGAATTTGTACTGTGGCTTCATCATGCAACTATATATATATATATATATACTGTATATATATACAGAGAGACAGAGAGAGAGATATATACAGTATATATATATATATATATATATATATATATATATATATATATATATATATATATATATATATACACACGTTATATACACACCCATGATAAACCAATATACAGTACAAATAAATGTAGAAGGGTTATCAAAAGCATACTGCCCTACAACCAAGTATAAATGATGCCTAAATATCTATGCACCATATACATTCTGCAAGTAAACAAAACTCAATTAGCAATCATTATTTACATCCCTAAACAATTCACACTAGATCACGAACAATAAAACCATTAACAAATTCACGCCTAGAGCAGAACAATTAAGCCTTTGAAAAAATATAAGTACCGACAAAAATACAACCTTTACTGTACAAACCAAGCCTATCCCTGACCTTCCTCAAACACACAATACAATACCAAGGAATACATCTATCTAATTTTAAAATACTTTAAACTCACAATAAAGCATACTGTAGCAGCATACACAAAATAATTTAAAACACATCTAATCCAGCTTTTAAAACAACATCATTTCTTACCCTGTACTGTACTGTATGTATATATCTCTCTAGACATATATACATACATACATACAGTGGCAAGAAATGATATACCACAAAAAAAAAAATACACATGTTAAAAAACCTTTTGAAAAAATTAACAAGTTAAATAAAATACATTTCTTTACTGTAGTTCACTTACCATTACTTGCCCCCACCGACTCCCGTTGCGCAGCTTACTCACGAACCAATCCACGATCAGGAACCCATAAAATAAAACAACCATAAAATAATAAACATTAAACTAAAAATCCAAACCAATCCACGGGTCTTCTAGTTGTAATCCATCTTCATCGTCATCTGTGTTCTTCTTTCTTCTATCTCCTTCCAGCGGGGCGGGGCGGGGTCTTCTCCCCGTCTGCGGCCACGCCCTGGTCTTCTTTCTTTCCCGGAGGTCCTTCCTCCGCGGCGTCTGGCTTCAAAATGAGACGACATAGGCTTTTAAAGGCCTATGACGTCACATTTTGCGTCATGGTTCCCACGGTCCTGATTGGACCGTGAAAACCATGTGTTTTGGCCGACAAAAAAAAAAATGATGACGTCACTTAAAGGGAATGAAAGCACAGCCAATCAGAATGGCTTTGCTTCAATTGCCTTTAAGATGACGTCATGAAAAGGCACATGGCCGCCCTCACATGGTATGGTAGCCAATCAGAGTAGGGATGGAGTTCCCACGCTCTGATTGGCTACCATATCATGTGATCATTTGATGTCATCATTTTTTTTTTGGTTTTCACGGTCCAATCAGGACCGTGGGAACCATGACGCAAAATGTCCCCTACCGTGGGGACCCAATTGTGGCCCACGGTGACCCAAGGAGACCACCTGAGGGCCATGGTGCTGGCAGTATCCACCAGCAGGCCTCCAGAACCTGTGGAATGCTGCTGGTAAACTGTAGGTCTGTCCAGGTGCCCTGCCAGCCCACCGGGGACTAGCGTGGGACTGCAGTATGAACCCTGTATGTAAAAGGATAAATCTTGTATTTATGGGGGGGCACAGGGGGTGGGTAATGTATTTAATAAATATAATGCTGTTTATTGTGGGTCATTGTACTGTTTTTATTGTGGGTACTGGGGGTGGGGTGTTTCCCCAACGGTATGTGGGTAGGCCTCCCTTGTGGGTACTGACTGGGTGGTTAGGCCTCACGGGGGGGGGGGGTTAGTGTGGGAGGGTATGTAGGCATCCCGAGTGGTGGGTGAGGGTGGGTTAACCCCTTCATGACTGTAGAGGTTAATAACCGCTATGGTGATTAAGGGGTTAGGGGACATTACTTTGTATGTTTTCATTTTTGTGTCTGTTTTGCAGAAGCGGAGGGGCCATGGTCAGGATGGGGGGGGGGTAACGGTATGTGGGTAGGGAGCGAGGGTGGTTAGCAATGCAGGGAGGGAGATTTACTGGTAACAGAAACATCTCTCTGCCTTCAGTGTAATCTGTTTAAAGCCCCCTCCCCCCTAATGTGTGTTTCTGTAAAATCTCTCTCCCTTCAGTGTAATCTGTTTAACAGAAACATTAGGGGGGAGGGGGCTTTAGGCCTTTACATCTCTCTCCCTTCAGTGTAATCTGTTTAACAGAAACATTAGGGGGGAGGGGGCTTTAGGCCTTTACATCTCTCTCCCTTCAGTGTAATCTGTTTAACAGAAACATTAGAGGGGAGGGGGCTTTAGGCCTTTACATCTCTCTCCCTTCAGTGTAATCTGTTTAACAGAAACATTAGGGGGGAGGGGGCTTTAAACAGATTACACTCAAGGCAGGGAGATACAGGGGATGTACTGTACTGTATGTTGTTTATTGCAATGCTTCAATGTGTGTATAATGTATAATGTTTTTTTACAATTAGATAGATGTAATCCTTGGTATTGTAAGGGTTAGCTTTGGTTTTAAATTGTGTTTTCTGGTTGGTACTTACAGTATATATTGATTTTGGTTTACTTGATAGGTTAAAATAGTTGACTTGTTTGGAAGTGTTTGTATTTACTGGTAGAGTAGCTTGCAATTATATTGTTAACATTCATTTGCAGAATGTATATGGTGCATAGATTTTATGCATCATTTATACAATGTAAATGCAATGTACAGAGGCGGCACATTTTATTTGATTGCGGCTAGCTCCGCAAGCCGGGGGATGCCCCGGCATGCTAGCCGCACTCCCTCGGCGTGCCGCGCGTCATCGACACGCGGTCACGCGTCATCGGGTGCCTGCGCCCCCTGCACGCGCGTCCAGGGCTCCCCGAGGGAGCCTTGGTGTCCCGCGATGTGGGGGACGGCGGCAGGGGGTTCGGGGGACCCGGCGGACCCGGCGGACCCGGCAGCGGGAGGGAGAAAGCCCCGATCGGAGGGCGCTCCTCCGCGGCTTCGGCGCGCGCCCGGCACCCTCCGGCGCGCGCCAGGTTACTGCTGCGGCCGAGATCGGGCAAATGCTCAAATAAACTCGGCCGCAGCAGTACTGTGTGGATTGGAATGTTATGTTTTATATTGTAAAATCAGTTAGGATTATTAAATGGATTATTATTATTGTCTCTATAGAGAAGCGTTATCTGTAGGACAGTATGATTTTGATAACCATTCTACATGTATTTGTATATTGGTTCATCATGTGTGTATATATACTGTATACTGTATATATATATATATATATATATATATATGTGTGTGTATACAGTGTATATATATACACAGTATATACTGTATATGTATAGGGATTGTTATTATATATATATACTGTATATATATCCAGTATATATATACAGTATATATTTATTTCTCTTCATGTATTTATTTATTTATTTAGATTTATTTATTAATTGTGGGGCTGCTGTGTGTGTGTATTTTTTTTAATGTGGGTGAATGGGGTATTAGCCCCAACGGTGCTTGTTTAGGGCTTGCGGGGGGGTAACGGGAGGGCTTAACCCCTTCATGACCGTAGCGGTATTAACTGCTACGGTCGTGAAGGGGTTAAGTGCACCCGCAACCCCCCCCGCAAGTCCTAAACTCACACCAAGGGCCAAATACCCCCCTCACCCATCCCCACTACCCACAATAAAGCGGGCACGGTGGGTTAACCCCTTCATTGCCTTAGCGGCTATCCGCTATGGCAATGAAGCAGCATTTCTGTACTTTTAATAATATTGTGCAGGAGCAGGGGGTCCCCTGAGTTTAGATTTCTGGCTCAGGGAACCCCCTGCTCACTGTACAATATTATTAAAAATACAGAAATGCTGCTTCTTTACCATAGCGCATAGCCGCTAAGGTAAAGAACGAGTGTTTATTTACTGTATATACTGTATGTGTTTTATTGATACTGTACATGTGCAGAGGGTCTCCAGAGCAGAACCGCACTGGTTTCAGGTCTGGGGACCCCCTGCTCCCCAAGCTACAGGCCCCTTTAGGGAGTGCCGGTATCCCTCTGCTCTGCTTGGTTTACAGGCCGCGATCACGTGGTCGGGCCCTTTAAACCAAGCAGAGGGATACCGGCACCCCCTAAAGGGGGCTGTATCTCGGGGAGCAGGGGGTTCCCAGACCTGAAACCAACGCGGTTCAGCTCCGGAGACCCCCTGCACATCTACACTATCAATAAAAATTTATTTCAAATGTATTTATTGTCATTTATTTATTTATTTATTTAGATTTATTTATTTATTTTTTGGCGGCTGCTGTGTGTGTGTATTTTTTTTATTGTGGGTAGCGGGGGTGGGTGAATGGGGTATTAGCCCCAACGGTGCTTGTTTAGGGCTTGCGGGGGGGTAGCGGGAGGGCTTAACCCCTTCATGACCGTAGCGGTATTAACTGCTACGGTCGTGAAGGGGTTAAGTGCACCCGCAATCCCCCCGCAAGTCCTAAACTCACACCAAGGGCCAAATACCCCCTTCACCCACCCCCGCTACCCACAATAAAGTGGGCACGGTGGGTTAACCCCTTCATTGCCTTAGCGGCTATACGCTATGGCAATGAAGCAGCATTTCTGTACTTTTAATAATATTGTGCAGGAGCAGGGGGTCCCCTGAGTTTAGATTTCTGGCTCAGGGAACCCCCTGCTCACTGTACAATATTATTAAAAATACAGAAATGCTGCTTCTTTACAATAGCGCATAGCCGCTAAGGTAAAGAACGAGTGTTTATTTACTGTATATACTGTATGTGTTTTATTTATACTGTACATGTGCAGAGGGTCTCCAGAGCAGAACCGCACTGGTTTCAGGTCTGGGGACCCCCTGCTCCCCGAGATACAGGCCCCTTTAGGGGGTGCCGGTATCCCTCTGCTCTGCTTGGTTTACAGGCCGCGGTCACGTGGTCGGGCCCTTTAAACCAAGCAGAGGGATACCGGCACACCCTAAAGGGGGTGTATCTCGGGGAGCAGGGGGTTCCCAGACCTGAAACCAACGCGGTTCAGCTCCAGAGACCCCCTGCACATCTACACTATCAATAAAAATGTATTTCAAATAATTTTTAATGTGCGGATGTTTGCGCAGGGAGAGAGCAGCGGATCTCTCTCTGCTGCAAACACATCTCGCCCCCGCCGCCCATACAGTAGTATCATTTATGTATGTGCATATACAGTACTGTATGTGTACAGTACTGTATGTTAGGGCTTATAGGGGTTGTTGTTATACAGTATATATATATATATATATATATATATATATATATATACTGTGTATATACAGTACTGTATATATATATATACTGCATTACAATTCATGAATTTATGCCATCTGGTGGACACGCGAAGCATTGCAGCCTATTAAATCCTGATCATTATCATTTAACAGATCAGGCCCCCGTCAGCCAGGCATGAACCGTGGCTGGGAAGGCAAACGCAACGCAGCATGCAAGAGGTGAGGAGCGGCGCATTCCAGGTATCTGCCAGGTACAAACTGGGCATTTGCTCGAATAAAGTGTGTCGCAGCAGTAATAACAATAACCATAACTTAAAGCTGCAGTTCAGTCAACATCCTGCATGTGTGTTTTTTTTTAATCAAGCAGTTCTGTAGCAAGAAAAAATACTTTTAGAATTTTATGTTTTTAAAAATACAACTTTTAAAGACCAATTTTCTTGTATTCTATTTTAACAGCCATTTGCTAAGGCACTGCCCCTTCATGTCCTGTCACAAGCCCTGGCACACCCCTTTGTCAGCCCTGCCCTCCCTCTAGCACATGTCACTGCAGGATTGCTCATGAATATTCATGAGCTTCCACTGACTGACAGGCAGAATATAAACAAATCCCAGCTTTTAATATGTCACCAAATTTCGACCTATCAATACATGGAGAACGAATTGACTGGCAGCTATACAGTTCTTTAGGTAATTAGAGATTGCACACATGAAACTATTGAAGTAAAAAAATAAATGTAAAAAAAATAAAAAAGACTGAACTGCAGCTTTAATAGGATATAGAAACCAATGACAAAGGTATAGATATCACATAATAATAGAAATAGAACATAATAACAATATTAACAAAAACAATAAAAATGCAGATAAAAAGGGGGAGGAGGGTGGAGGAAGAGGGGATGGAGGGGGGGAACAGAATAATATAAATAATAACTATTTCAAGAAATGTTTTAATTCCCAATCAATGTTCATACCCTTGGAAGATAACGTCCCAAGTGTATAAATCTAGTGCATCTCACGACAGTTGAGGAGAGATTCTCTTTCTCCTCCTCTGGGATGGCTAACTATGTGTTCAATGGCACTAAATGAAAGTTCGTCTATTGAACCTTCTGAACAATTATTAAAATGTCGGGTCACTGAAAATTTGTCATCTTTATTTTTAATTGTTCTCATATGTTCACTGATCCTTATTTTCAAGGGTCTGATAGTTCTTCCAATGTACTGCTGCGGTGCATATGAGTCTAACACATCACCGGTTTTTCCCTGGCTTTTTCCTGGAATGCGACGCACTTCACCTGGAGCATGCCGCATTCATTTTGCGTTCTCAGCCACGGGTCATGCGCGGTTGACGCGCGGTTGATGCGTTTATTGAGAATGGTTCGGATTTAATAGGTTGCAATTCTTCGCATGTCCGCCAGATGGCAGATATTCATGGATTGTAATGCGCATGCGCTTCAGTAATGTGTCGACTTGCAGGTGTTTCGTGTAAAAAATATACCACAGTGTGCTATTGTAACTTGGCCTTGAGACTGAAGGAAGAGGTTGCAAAAATGTATCAATTTAGGCTTTGCATATTAAAGAAAGACAAAGACCAGTTTCAGTTACAGTTTTCCCCAGAGACCCGCCGCCCACCATGAGTGTTCAAGTGCAGCCCGCTTTCCTAAAACTCGACAGAAGTTACGCGAATTTGATATGGGCCGGGTTTAATGCAACAGAGGATAAGATGGCAACAGTTCTTCAAATTTATCAGTATTTTATCAAAAACTATGAATTTTACAAATTTTCGCCAGCTCCTCATACGTGGAAGCGTGCAATAAGGAAAAAGTTATGTAGCGATCCCTGTTTTTATCGTATTGAGCCACAATTTGTTGGCGGGTATTGGTGTGTATCACCGGCTTTTTCCTGTATTTATGATCATGATGACGGCAAAATGGGAAGGGTCGTGTTAAAACCAACTAAGAAACGACAGTCGCTGCCAAGCAATGCACCAGCAATGGCTTCCAATGACGGTCCCACCGTCAGTGACAACCCTTGCTGTCTATCCAGCAAGCCTGAGCCGGATTTCGCGTGCAGTTTTGATCCAGCTTGCATGTACCTAAGCAATTTCCAGCCTCATCAGCTGACTACAGGTGGACAAGTCCCGCTTCAAACTATCGACGTGGATGATCAAGAACACTGGACTGGCAGTGGACCGGCACCGACGCCAGCTGAATGGGAAATTCTATGGTGAGCATTGTTAGTATTGTTGCCGTATTATTTTCTGTGTTTTTTTTTATTTTGACAATGCAGTATCAATATCGGTGCGATTCGAAAGTCAAGCGATTCTCCTGTAAGCAATATCATTGGCTGAGCGGCTTCTACAGTACTGTACTGCAGATACTGAACAATTGGTGGAACGCTAGGCGCATGCGCATTGGAACCTTCTTGAAACGCATATGCGTGTCATTACATCGACGGTAGGCGCGTGCACATGTGAACAGGAGACGCGCCTCAAGAAAATTATTGGTGGGACTGGCTGGGAGCGTCTTTAGGGGGCTGACCGTTACAGTAAAACTTTTCTTTTTGTTTTTCCTCAGAAAAGAAAACGGCTAATGGAGGGATTTCTATGGCTAATATCGCTTTGTGTAACAATGCCTGAACATTGCTGAATCGGATTTAAAAAGCAACGTACCAGAGTCTACAGTTTAGTGGCCGTTGTTATTGATTAGGATAGAATACTGTACCTGAAACAGTATGCTGATGTTTTCTGGCCGTACAGTATACAATACTTTTTTATATACAGTATACTGTGTAATAAACCCGAAAAAATAAAAACTATACATTTATTCTACATGTATTACAGTGCCAGTACATACAGTACAGTACAGTATGTGTCTTCTATTTTTTTTTACTACTCTTATACTGAGCATGCCTACAGTATACAGTGCAGTATGCCTCGACATTCTAGAAACACTGTATTTTGTTACAGTAGCAAAGGAGCCAATGGAAAAATGGAAAACAAATAAACATGTTCTTTTATTGGTGGAGTAAGTACAAAAACATTTATTTACAAATACTGTACAATGTAGAAACATTTTAAGTGCACAGCAATTCAAAACATCAACAGGTGTATGGTTTACTGCTACATGTGTGAAAACATTTATGTCAGTCAGTATGGTTTACAGTTACATGTTTTAAAAACAAATTCTTTATTCATAAAATAAACAAAACGCAACATCTCCTTTATTAAAGAACGGCAAGTCAAAACATATACTGTACAATGGGATGGTGTGCAAAACAGTCTGCACCAGTACAGTCCTCGAGGGCAGCAGACAGGCCTGGTTTTCAGGACAACCTTGAAAACCGTGCCTGTTTGCGGCCCTCAGGGACTGGAATTGTTCAGGTCCTGTGTGTGTGTACAGCAAGTTAAAACATTTCTGTATAAATACAAGTTAAAAAACACACAACAACATATCCTTTATTTAAGTACAGCAGGTCAAAACATGTACAATACAGTTCAGCACAACAGTATGGTCTTACCTGTGATTAAAAAAAATCTTTATTCATAAAATACAGTATACAAAACGCAACATCTCCTTTATTAAAGAAACATACAGTATACAGTACAGTGGGATGGTGTGCAAAACAGTCAGTCAGGCCAGCACCACTACAGTCCTCGAGGGCAGCAAACAGGGCAGGTTTTCAGGACAACCTTGAAAACCGTGCCTGTTTGCGGCCCTCAGGGACTGGAATTGTGCAGGTCCTGTGTGTGTGGACAGCAAGTTAAAACATTTCTGTATAAATACAAGTAAAAAATCACACAGCAACATCTCCTTTATTCAAGTACAGCAGGTCAAAACATGTACAGTACAGTACAATACAGTTCAGTACAACAAAGTGAAAAAAAAATAACATTAGTGCTCTAAACACACCCTAAATATGACAATATACAATTCAACCACATATGTGTAAATAATAAAGCAGTGTGATAATGACAATGAAGTGATCTAAAGAAAAAATTAAGAAACTTAGAAACAAACTGCAACCCTTGATAAAGACTGTTCCACTCGTCTTGCACCAGGTGATCTTCCAACAAATCAGGGGAGCTCGTCTCGTAGTTATGAAATAAAGAAACACTACATAGTGTAATACTGTTGTGAATAAAATTGTGCAAACAAAGCTCACAAATGACTACTCACAATAAAGCAGTCCAATTCAGGCAGTCATCCAACTTAAGGGGTGGATATTCCCTGTGTATTCTGCAGCCACCAGCCCCCAACACTTCATATGATCGAGGTAGGCAGTATGATATTATAGGTAGTGGGTGCTCATCTGGTCGCGATCCTTTTGAGTTCCTTACTATCCTCTGCTCCACCGCAATACTCTCCCGTCCACGCCAGGCACTCCCGTTGCGTCACTTCCGGTTGTTAAGCGAACTTCCGGATCTGATGACGGGTGGACCTCAGTTGTTCTTCCTCTTCGGTATGGGCTGAAACACTCTACATGTTTCGCCGTTGTTACGGCTTCATCAGGAGAGGAAGAACAAATGAGGTCCACCCGTCATCAGATCCGGAAGTTCGCTTAACAACCGGATGTGACGCAACGGGAGTGCCTGGCGTGGACGCGAGAGTATTGCGGTGGAGCAGAGGATAGTGAGGAACTCAAAAGGATCGCGACCAGATGAGCACCCACTACCATTAATATCATACTGCCTACCTCGATCATAAGAAGTGTTGGGGGCTGGTGGCTGCTGTATACACAGGGAACATCCACCCCTTAAGTTGGATGACTGCCTGAATTTGACTGCTTTATTGTTAGTAGTCATTTTTGAGCTTTGTTTGCACAAATTTATTCACAACATTATTACACTATGTAGTGTTTCTTTATTTCATAACTACGAGACGAGCTCCCCTGATTTGTTGGAAGTTCAGCACAACAGTATGGTCTTACAGAAAGTCCTCCACATTGTCCGTCCATGGCTGATTCCTTGCATGGCGCAAAATGCCATTAATGCAGTCTCGAACGCCTTTCATTACAGGATCTGTAATTGGATAAAAGCGCCACATTTCATCCAGAATGTTCTTTCTTAAATTGGCAGGAAGCGCCTTTTTTACACGATTATCTTCGTAGTTCACTTTGAAGGCCCAGTCGCAGTACAACGAGTAGGGAACATGGTGCTTAAAAAGTAACAAGGCATACTTGTGGGGTGCACCAGCACTCTTCACCCTATACTTCTCCCTGAGTGCCGGTGACAGATTGCACAGGGTGATGTCGGGCACCGTATCGATGCGAGCGAATGTAAGTCTTTTGGGAGCGGGTGTGCTTGAGGCGACGGCCGATGGTAGTTGTCTGGGAGGAAGCTTTCCTCCGGTCTTGGTCGCCGTGTTGTCTCCTGGAGTGGTTTTGATGGGGTTGTCATGTCCTCCTCAACGGCATACATGTACACTACATCTTCTGGTGAAGGGGGTCGAAGGTCCCATTCATCACATCCATGTCACCCTCCTGCTCCAGCGTCGGGGAAACAGGGGCATTAACACCGAGCAAATAATGTATACCCGCTATGTCAGCCTCTATCTTCTCCATCCTTCGATCCATCCGTTGATCCATATGTATCATCCGTTGCTCCACATTTAGCATGGTCTCCAGAAGCAAATCTATCTTTGCTAGCACAATAGAGTTCCCGGGGAGATCCACAGTTATCCCATTCAGCATCCGGTCTAATGAGCTGCTTCTTGTGCATGGCGTCTGGAAATCTGGGTGGATGGGTGCAACGGAGGATGAGATGGGGGTTAAATGGAGAGAAGCGGCAGCAACGTCGAAGAAGGGTGGAGGAGGTGACCTGTGGCTATCCGGTAGAGGAGAAGCGGCTGTGTTGTCAAAGGGGGATGGAGAAAGTGACCTTTGGATTTCCAGGCGAGAAGCAGAGTCGTCTAAGAGCAAAGGAGAAAGTGACCCGTGGATTTCAGAGGCAGCGTCGTCGGATAGAACTGGAGAGGATAGTCTGTGGGTTTCCGGGAGGGCGGCGGCAGTGTCGAGGACGAGGGGTGGAGAAGACGGGCTGAAGATTTCCGGGACAGCGGCAGCAGAGTCATCGAAGCGTATGTGAGGAAGTGGTCTGCGGGTTCGATGGGTTGGCTGCCAATCGTTTTGCGCCGAGAGTACATCACCGTATATCTTCTTGACATAACAAGGCTGACGTCTATGAAAACCCTTAGCCTTTGGGGTCAGCAGAAGGTTTTCTTTATGGGCCTTAGCCTGTCGCTTTTGCCTTGGCGTGGACACGGCAACCGCCTTTCGCTTTTTCTGCTTGACAGGCACGGCAGAGGCGAGTGGGTTCCTGCGTCCGTAGAATCGGGGTTGATCCATGGAAGCAGATGGCATACAGTAAAGCAGTATCTGGACAAGGGCAAGTTCAGATAAAGATCATCGAGTGGTGGGCTATGCAAAGTGTGTAACCTTTAATGCATGGCAGCGAGGCACAGGTGTTGAAAGTGGGCGTACTCTAATGTGAGTCATTACCGTATAAATACACCATCCATTTTGTGGATTCACTGCACATTGAATACACATCGACTAAACATCGAATATACATTCTTGTGTTTGTATTTCTTTCTACTCGCAGCAATGGTTGTTAAAAAGATTTCCAAGGATCTCAGCATGCGAATTAAGGAGATGTACACGAGCGGACACCGGATTGCTGCTGTCCAACGCTGATTAGCTACTTCTGGCCTCGTTGTGCCAGCAAACACCGTGAGCGATCATGCACACGGAAAAAACAGAGACCGCAAAAGGGCACCAAGGGTAACTAACGCGTAAGTATATTTATACAACAATTTTTTTAATTTAAATCGAATATTTTGTTATTTCTGTTGATTTATATTACAACAGTAAATATATTTTGTATATTTATATTTATATTACAACAGTATATATATTTTTTATATTTATATTTATATTACAACAGTATATATATTTTGTATATTTATATTTATGTTACAACAGTATATATATTTTTTATATTTATATTTATATTACAACAGTATATATATTTTGTATATTTATATTTATATCAGTACAGTATATATATGTGTATATTTATATTACAACAGTATATTTTTTTTATATTTATATTTATATTACAACAGTAAATATTTTTTTATATTTATATTACAGTATATATTTTTTTTATATTTATATTACAGTACAACAGTATATATAATTTTTATATTGCTGCATATTAACAAAACAATGTATTTTCTTTACATTGTAGAGAGACAACTCTTCTGGTGGACAAAATAAGTGAGGAGAATGATGAGAGGAGTGCATTAAGGGTCAAATACACCCTGCAGGAAAATCACAAACTCGCTGTATCCGAGACCAGCATAAAGAAGATGAGACGCAGCATTGGATGGAAATATGGACGTGTGAGGTTAGTACTGGACAGTACAGGAGGTAAAAGTGTTGTTTAGGAAACTGTACTGTACCGCTAAAATTATTTATTCCTTGTCATTACAGAGTGTACCCCATGATACGGGACGCAAACAAAATCAAAAGGCAGGATCGACAGTGGGGAAACTTTCCAGGATTGCATCTTCACTGACGAGTCTACTGTGTCGCTGGAGAGATTTGCAAGCTTGGCAATCCAGAAAAAAGGCCGCATATCTTTGAAGCCGCGGCCAAAACACCCCGTGAAGCTGCATGTGCGGGGTGCCATCTCTAGGCGTGGACCAGGATGCATTGTCATCATTGAAGGTAAAATATATGAAATATAATGTAGCCTTATGCACTTTACTGTACTATTGTGCAGTTTTTTGAGCACTTTTCTTTTCTTGCTATAGGAATCATGAATAAAGCTTTCTTCCAAGACAACATTGTCCCTGAGATAGTGCAATACATCACACGCGAGTTCCCGAATGGTCACCGCTTCTACCAGGACAACGATCCGAAGCACACCGCGTCAAAAGCGCATATCCTTGAGCGCGGTATCAACTGGGTGAAGACGCCAGCGGAGTAAGTGCGGTAACCGTGTCTCATTTGTTTCCCACAGTTTTTACTGTGTACTGTACTGTATCTCTTAAACTAATTGTCCTTTTTTTCCAATGACAGATCGCCAGACTTCAATCCGATTGAAATGGTCTGGCATCAGCTGAAGGACCATATCCGGAAAGTGGCGAAACCCTCCAAAAAGGACGATTTGTTGAAAGGCATAATGAGTTTTTGGAATGATGTACTCACAGTGGAACGCTGCAATAAATATATAGACCATATTACCACTGTGTTGCCCATTGTCATCGCGCGTAATGGGCAAGCATCAGGAAAGTAGTACTGTGCTGTAGTATTGTAAGTACAGTATGATACAGGTAAGTATGGCACAGATTTTTTCTTTCCCAATAGTCAGAGTATACAGTAGTTCCAGTATAGACTAGTTTGACAGTACTACAGTAACTGCCTACTAACTGCTCAATTTTTTTCTTTCCAGAGAAAGCAGCACCAGCCATCTACAGTAGTACTACACATCACACAATGCCATAATACAGTACGCACATAACTGCACTAATTTTTTGTTTTCTTGTCGTTTCAGGAAAAAATGGTGGCCTGGGGGGAGGGGGGGGGTTTGTGTCCAGTCTAATCTGTTTTGTACAGTAAAATGTACAGTATATAAACAGTAGTAATGATGTACACAAAACCTCTCCTCTCTCAATGAACTACTGTACTGTACACGGAATGAGGAACAAGATAAAGACGGAAAAAATAATATTACTATGTATACTGTATATATATATATATATATATATACATATATATATATATATATATAACCAAGAAAAAACAATATGAAGTAGCTCCGCTAAATATCCCAGTTAATGATATAGATATTGATAAGAGAGGCAGTAGCTAATTGGATATGCTTAGAGGGGCAGCTAAAGTAAGGCTAGTACACTATGATTAAACTTTAAAAAATACAATAACAATGCAATCTCCTGACAATTAACCCTAAAGAGTAAAAATAAAAATCTAAAAAATATGTTTATTAGGTAAAAAATAGAAACAATTGCCAAAAAATAAAAGATGTATTAAAAAACCTTCAATACATAAAGTCCTGTTCCAGTGGTAGTGTCTTTGGTTTCTTGCAGCCCGTTTCGAAGGGATCACCAGTCCCTTGTGATATCTAGAAAAAAGGAAAGAGAAAGAAACAGGCGCACACCTAGTGCATTACCACAATAAAAATGTATTGAATGAACATAAAATCTTACAAATGCCCACTCACAAAAGTACAGCAAATATAGGCGTGTATGAGATAGGCTCTCATGTGCCATGCAGCTCGATCACCAGCGTCCGTCCGCAATCAATGGCGTCGTCACGTGAGTCACCTCCGTGGAACCGGAACCGGAAAAGGGGTCCTTCGCCTTCGGTGTTCAATAGGACAGGTCCCTCCAGGAAACAGACACCTCCAGTGTAACTGATGTATAGGTTGTAAGCCAGGAGAGCAGCACACGGGAGCCAGAGTTCTACAATCAACCTGCAGCAGTGTTCGTGGGCAAATGGCGGCCAAAATCGAGCCACGCCCTACGCGTTTCATCATCAAATGACGACTTCTTCAGGGGAATTCCTCTCCCAGTATATATATATATATAGGGACAAACAGAACAAAAAAGCAGCGCCTAGTTGGGGTATGACTAGGTGAGTGTGTTATATACAATTAATATTGTGTATTAAAGATATATGTGTTAGTAAGTGCCTATCCTAGTGGGCAAGTGTGAATCATATATAAAGTGTAAAGAATATATATATAGTATATAGTGGTATGTGACACCAAAAACAATATAATACAATGATGCAATATAGAACAATTAATAAAAAGAAAAATAAGAAAATATATAAAAAATAAAAAAAATTAAAAATATAAAAAGAGGGTAAAAACCAGTCCTCAAAATAAATGTCCAGTGATGAAAAATAAAAATAAAAATAGGTGTTGGGGGTCTCCGGCTGCTCTCAGAGGATTAACCACATCTGAATGGAATCTGCAGAAAAGATATATATATATATATATATATATATATATATATATATATATATATATATATATATATATATATATATATATTATACATTACAGTATATATATTATTAAATAATATTCTTATAAATGTGCATAATTCGTGTTTCTCCATGTTTTACAAATGTTTTCTAAATGTTTATCCAATTTCAATGTGCCAGAAGAACATAATAAAGACTGCATTATGTATTATTCATGATTATTTTTATATTTGTATTTTTTTGTTCCTGGAAAAATAAAATAAATATTTATTCACATTCCTGATAATCATAATCATTGACAACAGTCAACCCCCCCCCCACCCCTACAGTATAAGAATGAATGACAAAACAACATGAATCAGTTAATGGCTTTTTTTACTCTCAATTCTCACAATGCTGTGCAAATCAGATTTACATTTCAAATTCGAGAAGGGATTTTCCAAAGCGTTACCGTAAACAAAGCCTCAAAGGGTTGGGGGGGGGGGAGGTTGGGTGACTCATGACGCTCGGCCAGGGACGGATTAAAAACACAATGACTAACTTCAGAAAATGAATGACTCTGTGGAGAGGGGGGGTTGGGTGACTCATGCGCAGTAAGCAGCTAGCTCCCATCTCAAAGAGGCTAAGAGTACACGCAGGCGCAGTGAGGCAATTGACGCTCAGCCAGGGATGGATTAAAAACATAATGACTAACTTCAGAAAATGAATGACTCTGTGGAGGTGTCTGTCGAAAAGTGTTTGTGTGTGCGTGGGGGAGGGATGAAGGATTAGTTGTGCAGCAGTTCAAAGAAATTACATACTGTAGAGTAGAGTACAGTAATTTCATAAGGCAGTTCATCATAATAATTTGATCAATAAACCCACAAATATAACCCCCAAATACAGTACATAAAAAGCAAGTCACTTTATCTCCCTGTGCCTCAGGCACCAAAAACATAGATTGTGAGCTCCACGGGACACGGACCTGTGTCTGCAAAATTTCTCTGGAAAGCGCTACGTACTGTATACTGTAACTAACAGCGCTATATTTTATTTATTTATTTATTTATTTATAAAATATTTTACCAGGAAGTAATACATTGAGAGTTACCTCTCGTTTTCAAGTATGTCCTGGGCACAGAGTTATGATGACAAATACATGTTTACAAATACAGTTACATAAATGAGCAGGGTATACATTATATACAAGACATTGTATGCACAGTTAAAGATAATATATATTATGGGCGTATGAAACAGTTACAGACCAGATTAAAATGTGTGACAGCCTTAGATTTGAAAGAACTTAAGCTGGTGGTAGATGAAGAGACTCTGGTAGGTTGTTCCAGTTTTGGGGTGCACGGTAAGAGAAGGAGGAGCGGCCGGATACTTTGTTGAGCCTTGGGACCGTGAACTGTCTTTTGGAGTCTGATCTCAGGTGATAGGTGCTGCATGTGGTAGGGGTGAGGACTTCGCAGTGATGTGTGTTATAGTTGCATTGGAGAACAAAACGACAAATTGAATTGTAGAGTGTGTCAAGTTTGCCAAGGTGGGATTGAGTTGCCGAGCCATAAACTATGACTCCATAGTCAATAATTGGCATTAGCATCTGCTGTGCGATACGTTTTCTGACCAGGAGACTTAGGGAGGATTTGTTCCTGTAAAGTACCCCTAGTTTGGCATAGGTCTTGGTTGTCAGGGTATCAATGTGCATCCCGAATGTTAAGTGGGAGTCAAGCCATATGCCCAGGTATTTAAAACCAGTAACAGGAGTTAGGGTGGTGTTAGCGTTGGTTCTAATGTGGAGCTCAGTCGCTGGAAGCTTTAAAAATTTAGTCTTGGTCCCAAATACCATTGTTACAGTCTTGTCAGTGTTTAAAAACAGTTTGTTTTGGGAAATCCAGTTTTTGAGACTCAAAAAGTCAGACTGAAGTATGTGTTGAAGGTCAGAGAGGCTATGGCTGTGTGCATATAGGATTGTGTCATCTGCATACATGTGTATTGAGGCTTCCTTACAAGCTGTGGGGAGATCATTGATGAACACTGAGAAGAGTAGGGGCCCCAGAACAGAGCCTTGCGGGACGCCACAGGTGATATCCAGGTGGTTAGAGTTAGAGACAGAGATGGACACATGTTGGCATCTACCTGATAGGTAGGACTGAAACCAGTTTAAAGCATGCTTCCCTATTCCAGAGCTCTGGAGTTTGTTAAGCAGGATAGCATGATCAACAGTATCAAAAGCCTTTGCAAAATCTAGGAATACTGCCCCAGTGAGTTGACCCCGTTCCATTCCACACTGGATTTCATTGCAAACTTTTAGCAGGGTAGTTACGATAGAGTGTTTGGGGCGAAAGCTAGATTGGAATTGGCTAGGGAAATTTGTCTTGTTATAGTAATTGCTTAATTGGTAGTGGACACATTTTTCCATGACTTTGGATAGGATTGGGAAAAGGGAGATTGGCCTGTAGTTTGAGACAGTGTTTTTGTCCCCACTTTTGAAGATTGGGACAACTCTGGCAGCTTTCCAGGTCTTAGGGATATGGCCTGCAGACAGGATAGAGTTGACTATGGAAGCAATATGTTTGGCAATTGCTGGGGCACCAAGTCTTAGGAACCTAGATTGTAGTAAGTCAGGTCCACATTGGCTGCTTAGTTTTAATTTGAGAAGCGCTTGTGTAATCTCCTGTTTGGATACTGGGCCAAATTGAAAATTGTGGGCAGTGTTGGGAGGAGTGGGGCTATAGGGGTACTCCCAAGATGAGATTCAGGTTTGTGGTTTGGGCTGCGTTTTGCTAATAAGTTAGTAGCACACCCCACAAAGTAATCATTGAATGCATTTGCAATGTCGGTGGGGTTTGTCAGAGTAATATCGCCCTTAGTGATGTTACTTGGCTGTTGATGGTTAGAAGGCTGGAATATGTTGTTGATAACCTTCCAGAAGTTAGCTGGGTTTGATGTTTTCTGGTGGAGATTGTCAGAGTAATATTGTGCTTTTGCATGCCTTGTTTGCCTTGTGCACATCTGTAGTGATTGAGATCCTTGGTAGTGCCAGTTACTTTATGGCTTTTCCACAAGGCATCCCTAAACTGGTAGAGTGCTATAAGGTCAGTTGTAACCCATGGAAGGTGGGCACCCCGTACCATTATTCTGCGTAGTGGAGCATGGGTTTTAAGAACTCGGATTGGAAATTTTCCTTACACAGTACACTATTGCATGGTCACTGAAAATGTCAGGAAGGATGCCACAGGATTGGATTCTGCTGGGATTTGAGGAGAGAATCTAGTCAAGCAAAGAATGGTTGTGTGATTTCAGGTTTGTCCATGTGGGTTGGGAAATGAGTTGCGATAGGTTAAGCGATTTAATTTGTGTGTGGATCTTGTGGTTTTTAGGGTCAAGCCAATTGAAGTTGAAATCCCCAAGAACTAGCAGCTCACTCTTCTCATTCAGATAGTAAATGGAGCCAAGAAACTGGGTGATATCAGTCAGAGATTGTAGAGGGGCTTTAGGGGGGCGGTTAGATGCCAGCTAGCAAGATGGGCTTAGAAAAGGGGAGGCATATTCTGCCAACTAGGATTTCAAAAGAGGTTGGGCTTGGGGGGCACTTTAACAGTGTAAATTGTAAAAATTATTTTCACTTACTCAAGCAAGCAGTGGTGGGCGAAGTTACAGGCGCATGCGCAGTAAATTCCTGCTGTCAAGCAGGAATGTGATTGAAACCAGACACACGTTCAAAGGAATGGTGTGGGAGAGATGTACTGCATTGCACAGAAGATAAGAAGTTGCAATACCCTGCAGTGCAGTTAATTATCCTGAGCGAGGGGAGAGCGCTGTATATGCCGAAATGTGACACTGTTACAGTACAGTACACGCCTATGCGTTTCAACAATTTTCAAATGAGACATACTGTACTGTACTGCAGAACAGCACTGCAAATGCATGTATACTTTAAATATGCAAATTTACAATTACTGCGCGCGCACACACAGACTGTGTACAGTACTGACCTAGGTTGAACCGCGAAGGTATTAGACTTCCAAGACAACAGCTCGCAAACACCCCCCTGAGTTTTTACACGGCATTGCAGTATTGCAAACGGCGAGAATAAAATGCTCATATCACGAGCGCGAAAATAACGCAGTTTACTCCGGGCGAAAACGACAAAAAAACGCACAGAACCGGGATAATCTGAGAACCGCGGATCTAGCCGACTTAGACTCAGATCGGCCGCCACTGTAACTGCATCCACATGCACATCTTAAAATGTAAACGACATATTTGTTATTGCAAGAAAAAAAGGAATTAACCCTATACTTTTGCAGAGTATGTATGTAGGGGGGGGGGAAATCTGGGGAGAGGGAGGGGGGAGAAAGGAAGGGGGGGATCGAGGGGGGGGAAACAGAATAATATAAATAATAACTATTTCAAGAAATGTTTTAATTTCCAATCAATGTTCATACCCTTGGGAGATAACGTCCCAAGTGTATAAATCCAGTGCATCTCACGACAGTTGAGTAGAGATTCTCTATCTCCTCCTCTGGGATGGCTAACTATGTGTTCAATGGCACTAAATGAAAGTTCGTCTATTGAACCTCTTGAACAATTATTAAAATGTCGGGCCACTGGAAATTTGTCATTTTTATTTTTAATTGTTCTTATATGTTCACTGATCCTAATTTTCAAGGGTCTGATAGTTCTTCCAATGTAACTGCATCCACATGCACATCTTATAAGGTAAATGACATATTTGGTATTGCAAGTAAAAAAGGAATTAACCCTATACTTTTGCCCAGTATGTATGTTTTTTAATGATTTGATAGGTAAAGCGCATTTGCAGAAATTGCAAGACCCACACTTGTAAAAACCATCAGGAATTCTGGTCTTTATCGTATCTTTAGGGTTATACATGCAAGGCGAAAGATAGGTTCCTAGGGTTTTGGCTTTTCTGTAAACTATTTTAGGATTAGATTTAGTATAACTGTCCAGGTCTCTATCTAATCGGAGAACCTCCCAATGTTTGTTCAGGATAGATCTTATATTACCTGCTTGTTTAGAGTAGGTGGTAATAAAGAGAGGTATCTCTTTGTCCTGACTTGTCTTTATTTGTTCATGGGATTTCTTCATTTTATGTCTATCTAAAAGATCTGCCCTTTTCATCTGTTTAACATTTTGGAGTGCATACTCCAGAATACTATCAGAGTATCCATGAGCTTTGAATCTCATTTTGAGTTGTTCTGCTTGCATATTAAACGATTCCTCAGTCGAGCAGATCCTTCTAAGTCGTAAGAACTGACTTTTAGGGATGCCCTTTAATAGTGGTTTCGGGTGTGCACTATTAGCTCTAAGTAGGGAGTTGCGGGAGTGTTCCTTCTTATATATGTCTGTTTGTATGTGAAGGTTAGTTTCAACATATAAATGTAGATCTAGATAATTAATATGATTGTCATGAACTGTGTATGTATATTTGAAATTGTAATCGTTGGAATTCAGATATTCAAAAAATTAAAAAGTGTCTGTGCATCCCCACACCAAATCAAAAGTAGATCGTCAATGTAGTGACGGTAGAATTTAATATATTGTCTGTATAGATTATTGTCAACGAAAATGTGATGAGTTTCCCAAAAGCCCATAAATAAGTTAGCGTAAGAAGGTGCGAAAGATGTGCCCATAGCAATGCCCTGTGTCTGTAGAAAATATTGATTATTAAATGTGAAATAGTTATGTTGCAATAAAAACATAACGCAATCCAAAATAAAAGTGATTTGTGCTAAGTGAAGATTGGAGTGATTTAGAAAGTGACTAACCGCTTTAATACCCATAGTGTGATCTATAATTGTATAGAGTGAGGTCACATCTAATGTGACCCACATAAAATTGTGACACCATGTGATATCTTTGATGTCCGAGAGTAAATCAAAGGTATCTCTCAGAAATGAGGGAAGTTCTTTAACCAACGGTTGTAGAAAAAAATCAACATACCTAGATACACCATCTCCCAAAGATCCAATACTCGAGATGATAGGCCTGTCAGGAGGGCAGGTGAGTGATTTGTGGATCTTTGGGAGATGGTGAAAAATAGGTAATAATGAATAGGTGATGAATACCCCTGGAATCAGTCTACGTTTTAGAGGTCTCCCAGTTCTCCGCACATATTGCAATCCACAGGGGCATTGCAGCAAATATACACAAAATGTACTTTTACAATTAATAATAGTGTCTATGTCATATTTGATGCCCGTCACATTGGATTGAAAATGATCACATTTAAGGCTGAATGAACAACCTATACATTTACCACACGTGAAATAGCCTTTGAAATTGGCTAGCCACGTGGTGTTGTGTTGTCTATCCCCACTGAGGGGGCAACTGGGTGCCAGCTCAGCCTTCAAGTTTTTTGCTCTTTTATAAAAAATTTGTGGGCGTTCTGGTAAAAAGGATTTTAAGATGGAGTCTCTTTGGAGAATTCCCCAATGTTTATAAAAAGTTTTCTTTATCTCAGGGGCCAGACTATTATACTTTGTTATAAACGGTATCAATTCTCCCTTCTTGTTGTCTTTAACTTTTTTTCTATATTGATAAGTGATGTTCTTTCAATATCTTTGACACTAAGGAGGGCCTGGTCAACCCTACCTTTATTATAATCCCTCTCAATGAATTTGTCTCGAATGGTGTTGAGCTGTTCATTACATATATGTTCCTGAGAACAATTTCTTTTAATTCTGGGAGCCTGGCCCTGTGGATTGTTTTGTATCCACCTTGGGTGGTGGTGGCTTGACGCCAAGAGGTACGCCAAGAAGTACGTTTGGCATAAACCTCTTTCTGAATGTTCTAGTGAGGAGAACTTTAGGGCTTGATTGGGGCGGTTTAATTTTCCTTACACAGTACACTATTGCATGGTCACTGAAAATGTCAGGAAGGATGCCACAGGATTGGGTTCTGCTGGGATTTGAGGAGAGAATCCAGTCAAGCAAGGAATAGTTGTGTGATTTCAGGTTTGTCCATGTGGGTTGGGAAATGAGTTGCGATAGGTTAAGCGATTTAATTTGTGTGTGGATCATGTGGTTTTTAGGGTCAAGCCAATTGAAGTTGAAATCCCCAAGAACTAGCAGCTCACTCTTCTCATTCAGAGAGGAAATGGAGCCAAGAAACTGGGTGATATCAGTCAGAGATTGTAGAGGGGCTTCAGGGGGGCGGTAGATGCCAGCAAGCATGATGGGCTTAGAAAAGGGGAGGCATATTCTGCCAACTAGGATTTCAAAAGAGGTTGGGCTTGGGGGGCAATTTAACAGTGTAAATTGTAAGGTGTCTGCAATATAAAATAACACCCCTCCTCCTCTCTTTGACCTATCTCTCCTAGAAATGGAGTATCCCTGAATGGCGATATTTGCATCAGTGGTTTTAGGGGTTAGACATGTTTCTATACAAAAACATGCTATTATTATTATTATTATAATATCAAGGTGATGCTCTGTGCAAATAAAATTCGAGAAGGGATTTTCCAAAACGTTGCCGTAAACAAAGCCTCAAAGCTCCCGTCTCAAAGAGAATTACATGCAGGCGCAGAGAGGCTTTGTACTATAGCTCGGCTATGGACGGATTAAGAACACAATGGCAAGATTCAGAAAATTAACGACTCTGTGGAGAGGGGGGGTTGGGTGACTCATGTGCAGTAAGCAGCTAAGCTGCTAAATATCTCCCATCTGAAAAAGGATAACACGCAGGCGCAGTGAGGCTTTGAAGCTCGGCTGTGGACGGATTAAGAACACAATGGCAAAATTCAAAAAATTAACGACTCTGTGGAGAGGGGGGTTGGGTGACTCATGCGAAGTAAGCAGCTAAGCAGCTAAATAGCTCCCATCTGAAAAAGGATTACACGCAGGCGCAGTGAGGCTTTGAAGATCGGCTATGGACGGATTAAGAAAATTCAAAAAATTCAAAAAATTAAAGACAGCCGCATGAAGTTCAAAAGCTAAAGACATACTTTAATTTCAAAAGGTAGTTCATCATAATAATATACCCTCAAATACGTTACCTAAAAAGCACACAAATCAACCATGTGCAGTCAAATGCACAGGGTCGCAGACAAAAGCTACAGCACAGATTGAATATCGTAATACAGTAAGATGGTTTTTGCAGGCTTGTGGAGAAAAAAAAATTAAAATAAAAAAAAAAAAATTCACTTACTCAAGCAAGAAAAACAAAGCATCTCAACACAATTAAATTACCATCAATTAATCCAATCTCCAATCAATTACAATCAGAATCAATCACACACTTCAAATCCTAAAAACAAACCATTGTGAAAAATAATCTGTCAAAGTAACCATCACACTAAATCTAGCTTCCAAAAATAAACCAATTAAATAATCTATAGCAAACAGCCTTTAAAAAAACATTTGAAAAAATGAAATGTAGATTAGAAACACATTTTTACACAAAGCAGCAAATTGCAATTCCATAAAACATCAAAACAAGGCAAGCAAACAAGTTTTTATTATACCTGTATGTATGTCCATCTATAGTTTACAGACATAAATACAGGTGCAATAAAGGAGCATCAAAAACAATTGAATAACATTAAAAATCAACATACAAAACAACCACTGACTTGTCCTGTACGTATGTATATCCATAGTGACATACATAAGTTCAGGGCAAATAAATGGATATTAAAAAAATGGACGTCAGGAAACAAATTTAAAAAAAACTGTAAAATAAAAATGAAATACATTTATTTTGTTTACTTACCATTAGATGAACCACTCACCGAAATCAAGGGGAACCGGAAGCTCTCGAACAAGTAAGCCAACAACAGGAACCAGGTAACATAAATAAATAAACCCTTACAATCCACAAGTGTCTGTATCTTCTTTCTTCTATTTGTAATCCATAGTGGGGGTCTTCTCCCTCTTCTTCTGTCTTCTTCTGTCTTCTTCTCGGTCTTCTTATCTTCATCCGCCACGCCCTGATCTTCTTTCTTCTATAGGAGGTCTTTCCTCCTCGCCGTCTAGCTTCAAAATGAGACGACATAGGCTTTTATAGGCCTATGACGTCACATTTTCGTCATATGGTTCTCACGGTCCTGATTGGGCCGTGAAAACCATGTGATTTGGCCGAGAAAAAAAAAATTATGACATCATTTAAAGGCAATGACACCAGCCAATCAGAATGGCTGTGCTTCAATTGCCTTTAAGATGACGTCATGAAAATAAAGATGGCCGGCCTCACATGGTACGGTAGCCAATCAGAGCATGGGAACTTCATCCCTACAATGATTGGCTCTAGTAGATCATGTGACAGAGGCTTGGGGAGAATGGATGTGACGTCATTTAAAGCCTGTCACATGGTACTAAAGCCAATCAGAGTTGGGATGTATTTCCCATGCTCTGATTGGCTACCGTGCAAATCATGTGGAAAATAAAGAAAGACAACAAACTTATGGTGCAGTATTGTGTGAACTTTGTGTGATAAATGGCTGTGGTTAGGTGCTCAGAATACTCACAAACGTGAGAAGTACGTAGGCATATAAAGGTATCTTTAACCCATGGGATGAGGCCAATTAGTTGGATAGGAACCGCACTGCTAATCAGGTATACTGTAGCGCTCTGGTACACTTGCGTCCCATGGTGATGGAAAGAAACAAGCGTGTAGATCACAAAGTGGATCTCTGCAAGACCGGGAGAGTGGTATCTCTGCTTTTCCTCTGTTCAGCTATGCGTGCCACGGATGCGTCTTACCGAGGACCGGAAGTGACGTCATCCGCTCTCAGAGGCTCCGGTTTCGTCTCAGGGCATCACTCTACGCGTTTCACCTTGTAGGTTTCTTCAGGAGTGATTTTCCATAGTGTATGAGCAACTTATATACTCTAATCTCTACTCTCATAGGTGGGGAGTGAATTGGATAATTGAACACATTTAATTGAGATGGCCAAAAGCTGCTGATATAGACAATTACTACATCTAGGTAAAAGCAATCAGTATATCTACATAGATGCAGGTGATACAGGTTAAAACATTTAATATATGAGTACTTGATTAAAAACATGTTTACACATAAGATAAAAAATGGCATTTAATAGCCATTGGTGGATAGCCTAAGCTATAGGCAAAATTAAATCTGTTGCATCTGACATATGCACAGACCCAAAAATCCTAAGGATATGATGACATTTATTACTATCCCTAAAAAAGCTAAAATAAATAAAATACATAAAATATAATGACGCAAATTAAGTAGAAGGAACAAAATCTAATGGAAAGAACAAAGATGAAACATAATTAGTGGATGTGACAAAAACCATAGTAATAATGATGTTTATATATGTTATAAAAATGGTTTAAGATCAAAATCCAAATTTAAACCTGAGGGTGCCAATGTATTTAGCTCATACATCCAAAATGATTCCCTTTTAAGAAGGGCTGTATTCCTATTACCACCTCTCCAATGGGGCATAACTTGCTCAATCGCTTTGAATGTTAACCCTTTAGGGTCTGAGTTGTGCATCAATAAAAAGTGATTAGAAACACTGTGTGTTGTTACTTTTCTTTTAATGTTGCTAATGTGTTCTAATATTCTGGTTCTAAGGGGGCGGATAGTTTTACCAATATACTGTAGCCCACATGTGCATTCAATAAGATAAATGACAAAATTTGATCTACAATTCAAATGTTGTTGAATGTTATATTTTTTATGTGTCACATGTGATTGAAAACTATTGATATCCTTAGAACTGAATTTACATGAAGTGCACATTCTACATGTATAGAATCCCTTAGGAGGATCTTGCCAACCGGAGCGAGTATGTACAGGACCCTTTCTAAGGGCACTGGGGGCTACAATGCTTTTAATATTGGGAGCTTTTTTATACACCATTTTAACTCTTTCAGGTAAGTGTTGTCCTAGAATAGGGTCATTTTTTAAAACAGACCAATGGGAATTCAGAATGTTGTTAATCTTATATGCATCCCTATTGTACTGCGTAATGAATGGTACATGTATTACATCACTTGGTGCATTTTTGGCTGCGGGGATAAGCATGGTTTCCCTTGGTGTATTTGTTGCCCTAAACCAAGCTTTTTTGACTACATCATCCTTGTATTTTCTCTCAGCAAACTTCTTGGTCAATACCATAGATTGTTCTTTGAATATTGTATTATCAGAACAATTTCTTTTAATTCTACGGTATTGTCCGTAGGGTATGTTTGCATGTTTGTTTAAATGACAGCTGGACTGCAAAATGTAATTATTTGCATCAACTTCTTTAAAGAAGTTTTTTGTTTTTTGTTTTGATGCTATTACCCTCCAGATATATGGTAAGATCCAAGAAGTTTATACTAGAGGAACTTATGGAAGAAGTGAATTTAAGATTCAATTAATTATTGTTGAGGTACAGGAGGAATAGATCCAAGTCCTCTGATGTACCCTTCCATATAAAGATGATGTCATCTATATAGCGCCGCCATGTGACCAGATTTGCGTCCAGACCTATCCAAGACCATATGTAGTGATCTTCCCACATGGCCATCAACAGATTGGCATAGCTGGGCGCAAATTTGGTTCCCATGGCGGTCCCACACAGCTGTAAATAGAACTCTTCACAAAACCAGAAAAAGTTTTTCTTCAGGACAAATTCGATACAAGTTATCAAAAAATCAATTTGAACTTTTGGAATGGTACCTTCCTGTTCTAGAAAATACTTAACAGCTCTACATCCATCTTTGTGTCTAATAGATGTGTATAGTGCTGTAACATCAGTTGTGACCAATAGGTAGTGTTCTTGCCATTGGATATCTCTAAGAGCTAGAATTACATCTGTTGTATCCTTTAAATAGGATTTTTGCTTCTTAACAATATTCTGTAGAAAGCTATCCAAATATTCCGATACATTGGCTGTCAGGGACCCTATACCGGAGATAATTGGTCTCCCAGGTGGATGTGTAGAATTCTTATGAATTTTTGGTAAGAAGTAGAAGACGGGGAACACTGGGTCCTCTATATTTAAAAATTGGAACTCTTGATCTTCCAGTATTCCCCATCTTCTACCATCTTCTAGGAGAGATTGTAATTCTTTTTTAAAAATAGGTGTGGGGTTAGATTTTAGTTTCTGATATGTATCAGTATCCCCCAAAATCCTATTGGATTCATTCATGTAATATTCGTGATCCATGATAACCACACCTCCTCCCTTGTCGGCAGGTTTTATAACTATTGTTTTATCCAATGACAATTCCTCTAGTGCTATTTTTTCCTCTTTCGTTAGATTAGAGTGTTGTTTTGTCCTATTTGTGGTTAGGGCCTCTAAATCTTTGGTCACCAACTGAAAGAACACATCCAAATGATTTCCTTTGGCAAATTTAGGAAAAAAATTGGATTTGGGCTTAAATTTAGAATGAACAAAGTCTGTTGTCAATGACTTTGAAGTAGAAGGTATTTCTAAATTATTTGTGTTTGTCCAATTTCTGGTTTCTACTTCTTTCCCTAAAAAGAATCTCTTAAGTGTGAGTGACCTCATAAATTTTTGTGCGTCTACATAAAGACCAAATTTATTTGGTCCAATAGTGGGAGCAAAAGTAAGTCCCTTCCCTATAACTTTAATTTGACAATCCGTAAGAGTTTTGGTGCTTAGATTAAAAATATTTTTATTTTGTATACTTAAAACATTTTTCTTGTTTTCCCGTAGTCTACCCCCTCGTCTCCCTCTGACATGCGTCTTTTGTTTTGTTTTTTGTTTGTATTTGGAGTTGTCAGGGGGTGAAATGGGTTCCTGGTTTCCCATGAACTCATGCACCCCCTTTGTTCCAAATAAAGGGGCTGTTCTTTCTTTTGTTCAGTGATTGGATTCTCTTTATTAGAGATGTCCATAATATCACTAATCTCCAAGTGTTTGGTTTTTTCTTTAGCCTTTCCTACTTTTGGAGGATTTTTAACCTCTACTTTTTTTGTTAAAATCTGGGGTAAGAAACCAGCATGTGTTTTGGGGTAATTGTCACTAAACCTCCCCCTATATGAAGTATCCATTGTGGAGGTAGATGTAGATTTATTGTCTTTGGGATCAGGACTACCTTGTGATTTAAGGCCCTTTTTGGAGTTTTTATTCCAGGTCCTTTCAATCCCTTTTTCATAATCATCCTGATCCCTCCTAAACTTTTGCAATTTGATTTCAATTACCTCTTTTTTAAAAACATCTATGTTTTTTTGCATTTTGGCATCTCTTTCTGTGAAATCTTTAATACTGTCTAAGGAGCCTAATTCTAATCTTAGGTCTTCTATTTCTTTGTCTAGTACTTTTAAATGTTTCTCTTGCTGTGTCATAATGATCTTAATCAAATTAAAAGAACATTCATCTTGTGCACTATTCCATTTAGTTATAAAATCCTCATCGCTTAAATCCATTGATGGATTTTTTTGAACTCTAAGTCCTCTGGGTATAATTTTATATTCTACATATTTTTTCAAAAACAGTAAGTCAAGCCACTTTTTAGTATCACGTATTAGTGTACGTTCAAGTTTGATACAGGTGGTGTTAATCTTGTCCTGATCTTCTCTAAAAGAGAGGTTGGCATCTTTGAAATAAGTGTCCAAATTTAAATTTCTATTAGTTCTGTTCTGAAACACATTAGAACTAGCCATTTGTGATTACTGTGATACTAACAGGTGCAGCCTTGATAAAAAGAGAAAGGCAAATTGTGTATAAACTTATCAAAATGTGGCGCTCAGTGTATATGGTTTAAATCAACATCAAATAAACCCACAGTGTTAAAATAGATAAGAAAATAAACAGTGATACTTATACAACCACGTGTATTCAATGCTGCTGTGACTTGATGCAGGACTGCTCTTTCAATCCTCGTAGGCAAGTGAAGGGTGAAAATCATCAAGAAGCGCAAATCATGTGGAAAATAAAGAAAGACAACAAACTTGGATGTATGAGCTAAATACATTGGCACCCTCAGGTTTAAATTTGGATTTTGATCTTAAACCATTTTTATAACATATATAAACATCATTATTACTATGGTTTTTGTCACATCCACTAATTATGTTTCATCTTTGTTCTTTCCATTAGATTTTGTTCCTTCTACTTAATTTGCGTCATTATATTTTATGTATTTTATTTATTTTAGCTTTTTTAGGGATAGTAATAAATGTCATCATATCCTTAGGATTTTTGGGTCTGTGCATATGTCAGATGCAACAGATTTAATTTTGCCTATAGCTTAGGCTATCCACCAATGGCTATTAAATGCCATTTTTTATCTTATGTGTAAACATGTTTTTAATCAAGTACTCATATATTAAATGTTTTAACCTGTATCACCTGCATCTATGTAGATATACTGATTGCTTTTACCTAGATGTAGTAATTGTCTATATCAGCAGCTTTTGGCCATCTCAATTAAATGTGTTCAATTATCCAATTCACTCCCCACCTATGAGAGTAGAGATTAGAGTATATAAGTTGCTCATACACTATGGAAAATCACTCCTGAAGAAACCTACAAGGTGAAACGCGTAGAGTGATGCCCTGAGACGAAACCGGAGCCTCTGAGAGCGGATGACGTCACTTCCGGTCCTCGGTAAGACGCATCCGTGGCACGCATAGCTGAACAGAGGAAAAGCAGAGATACCACTCTCCCGGTCTTGCAGAGATCCACTTTGTGATCTACACGCTTGTTTCTTTCCATCACCATGGGACGCAAGTGTACCAGAGCGCTACAGTATACCTGATTAGCAGTGCGGTTCCTATCCAACTAATTGGCCTCATCCCATGGGTTAAAGATACCTTTATATGCCTGCGTACTTCTCACGTTTGTGAGTATTCTGAGCACCTAACCACAGCCATTTATCACACAAAGTTCACACAATACTGCACCATAAGTTTGTTGTCTTTCTTTATTTTCCACATGATTTGCGCTTCTTGATGATTTTCACCCTTCACTTGCCTACGAGGATTGAAAGAGCAGTCCTGCATCAAGTCACAGCAGCATTGAATACACGTGGTTGTATAAGTATCACTGTTTATTTTCTTATCTATTTTAACACTGTGGGTTTATTTGATGTTGATTTAAACCATATACACTGAGCGCCACATTTTGATAAGTTTATACACAATCTGATTGGCTACCGTACCATGTAAGGCCGGCCATCTTTCTTTTCATGATGTCATCTTAAAGGTAATTGAAGCACAGTCATTCTGATTGGCTGGCATCATTGCCTTTAAATGACGTCATCAATTATTTTTTTGGGCCAAATCACATGGTTTTCACGGCCCAATCAGGACCGTGAGAACCATATGACGAATATATATATATACATACATACATACATGATGAAGCTACTGTGCACATAAATGGGTGAAGGGTGGGTATCGGGTCAGGGTGGCTTAACCCCTTAATGACTGTAGCGGTTAATAACCACTAAGGTCATTAAGGGGTTAGGGGACATTAGGTTGGCTCTTTTTCTTCTTGTGTATATTTTTCAGCACCCCAGTGTATGGACGGTGAGGAAGATGAGGATGACCTTCATCGTGGGTGCCGGACAAGGGTGAGTACAAAACGTTTTTATTGTATTTATTGTGATTAATGTATATTTAATTGGTAAATGCATTATTATCCATATGTGGATAATAGTAATTTGCACATTACTGCAGTGTGTATGTGTTAGGGGGCAGGGGGGATGTGTGTTGTATATAGCAATGTTTATTGGGGGCAATTGCCCCCAATAAACATGCTATTATGCCTTAACCCCTTCATTGCCTTAGCGGATAGCCGCTAAGGTAATGAAGCTGCTTTAATGTATTTTTATTATTAGTGTGCGGGAGCAGGGGGTCCCCTGAGCTGAACTGCATTGATTTGTGGCTCAGGGACCCCCTGCTTCCCGTGTTACAGGCCCCGGTAAGGGGCATCGGATGCCAGTGTCGCCGCCATCTTTGTAGAGCCCACATCGCGTCTTGGACGCTATAAAGATGGCGCCGACACTGGCACTGATGTCCCATACTGGGGCCTGTATCTCGGGAAGCAGGGGATCCCTGAGCCATTAATCAATGCGGTTCAGCTCAGGGGACCCCCTGCTCCCGCACACTATTATTAAAATGTACTTTAATGCAGCTTCATTACCATAGCGGCTATCCGCTACGGTAATGAATTATTATTTATTGGTATTGGTGTTTTAATACTAGTGTAGATGTGCAGGGGGTCTCCTGAGCTGAACCGCATTGGTTTCAGGTCCGAGGACCCCTACTTCAGGAGATATAGGCCCCGTTATGGGGTGCCGGTATCCCCTGCACTTGTAAAGCTCCTGCGTCACGTGACCGGGACATTTACATTCTGCAGGGGATACCAGCACCCTATAATGGGGCCTGTATCTCCTGAAGTAGGGGGTCCTCGGACCTGAAACCAATGCGGTTCAGCTCATGTACACTAGTATTAAAAATCATATTTGTACAGCACGATCGCCTGTAAGAGCCGTGCATTGAGACGCAGCGTCTCCATGCAGTTCTTACAGGCTGCTATGTTTATAATAGTTATCGTGCTTTCTAACTTTAAGCACGATATCAGGGGGGGAAGAAGGTGATCGTGCAATATGGCCCTTTTGGGCAAGGCAGGCCGAAAATGCGCCAAACAGCGTTAGTGAATAGCGCTTATGGCTTCACCCTTTTTCGCCCGAGCGATGTAACCCGTTTCAGCGCTAATTAACGTAGCTTAGTGAATTGGCCCCATAGTGTCTCCAACCACTTTAAAATGATGCACAATCAAAAACCAGATGGTCTTATTTGTAGAGGAATAGACTGTCCTAAAGCTAGTTGGAGGGGGCAGGGGTGACAGGCTCAATTATTTGTCCAAAAGGGAGAGCTTTTGGATATACACATTGAAAACTGTGACAGAGTAAATAAAAGCCACCAGCTATATGCCTGGCAGACATATGTTTAGTCTGCAGTGCAGCAGTGATGAGGTTAACTTCAGCTGGGAATCTCATGGCAATTAGTTGGATCCCAGCTGCCTAATCAAGGTGTGTTAAAAACCCCAGGATGTGCACACATGTGGCCCAGCTGGTCAGGAGACAGGAGTCAGTTACTAAAGAGATTACTGATATAAGGTCTGTTTGAAAAGTACATTTTTTTTGAACTGTTGTGTCCTGCACACTGAAGAGAAACTGTTTTGTTTGCCATGCTGAAGATAAGCTATTTTGTTTTGTCTGCTGAAAAGAAGCTATCTTGTTTTGTGTGCTGTATGTTTTTAAGGCTAAATAAATAAGCCTTGTCAAGATACCCCGCGTGTGTAGTTGCATGTACCCTGCAACAAAAACCCTGTCACCAAAAGGCCTCAACATACAGTGGCGACCAACTTTATTCTTACTTGGCTAGCTCCGCGAATTTCAGAAGATCCCGGTGATGTGCGGTTTTGTGTCGTTTTCTCCCTGGGTGTATTGCGTTATTTTCGCGGCTGTGATTTAAGCATTTTATTCCCGCTGGCTGCAATACTGCAATGCCGTGTAAAAACGCATGGGGGCGTTTGCGAGCTGTTGTCTCTGAAGTCTAATACCTTCGCGGTTCAACCTACAGTACACAGTCTGTGCGTGCGCGCGCAGTAATAGTAAAATTGCATATTTAATTTATTTTAAAGTACAGTACTGTACATGCTCGGACCCTGTTGGGGTGAAGTGAGGGGGTTCCTAACATCTGGGGGAAAATTTATTTTAATTCTATGGTGAGTACTGTCTTGTTGCCATATTATTTTGGTGGGGCTGGCTGGGTACTTCTTTAGGGGGCTGACCATTACTGTACATTAAAACTTTTCTTTTTGTTTTTCATCAGAAAAGAAAACGGCTAATGGGGGGATTTCGATGGATAATATTGTACTGTATGCTGATGTTTTCCGGCCATACAGTATACTGTGTAATAAACCCGAATAAATAAAACTATGCATTTATTCTACATGTTCAGTATCGTGTCATTATGTGTCTTCTACAGTATACTGTACAGTGGTATACAGTGCCTAACATCTATGGGCAAAAATAATTTTATTCCTAGGTGCCCTAGAACAGAAGTTCCCACGCCAATTGCCCGTGAACTTGACCGCTGCCCTAAGTAGTTCCCACGCCAATTGCGCGAATATAATGTAAAATAACCTGTTCTGTGGGTCTGAGCGGGTTGAAATTTACCTGGTCCTCATGCGGGAGGACCCTTGCCATAGTGGCAAGATATCAGCCTTGCACAACCCCCGGAACCGGAAGTACCAAAAGACAGTTTAAAAGCACATTACCAAAGTGGCTTTTTTTCTGCCATGCAAGTCAATGGCAGAAACCTGAAATTTAACATCACCCTGACTCCGTTCTGTTGCCACGAAAGGGTTTTTGCCATGCAATCCTGCCGCAACAAGGACTACATGGTGACCGAATCTGAGCCCTCTAGGTCGAACAGAACCGGAGTTGTGGGTTCCAGGTTTCTGCTCATTGTTACTTAGCCGGTTCAAAGCTTTCTCCGCCATTACGCTCAATGGTAGGACCCTCCTCGCCGGCGTGACCCTTTCTCACCGCCATTACTGCTCGGACCCTGTTGGGGTCAAGTGAGGTGGTTCCTAACATCTAGGGGCAAAATGAATTTTATTTCTTGGTGCCCTAGAACAGAAGTTCCCACGCCAATTGACCTAGTTCCCACGCCAATTGCCGTAGTTCCTACGCCAATTGCGCGACCAGGCAGTTAATAAACAGTGCAGCAAGCCTCTACATTTGTTACACTGTCAAAGGAGCAAATGGAAACAATGTGAGGCAATTCAACATGTTCTTTTATTGGTGGAGTCAGTACAAAAACATTTATTTACAAATACTATACAATGTTGTAACATTTAAAGTGCACTGCAATTCTAACCATCAACACACAATAATACATACTGCAGCCTTTATTAAATTCTTCTGCCACAAAACATTTTTGGTGCATGGGGCACAGGGAGTTAAAGTGACTTGCTTTTTATGTACAGTATTTGGGGGTTGTCTTTGGGGGTTTATTCATCAAATTATTATGATGAACTGCCTTTTGAAATTACAGTGCTGTTAACTATTTCAGGCACACACCTCCAGAGTTTTTAATCCCTCCCTAGCCAAGCGTCAATCGTCTGAGTCACCATCCCCCTCTCTCCACTGGGTCATTAACCTTCTGCATATTGCCATTGTGTTCTTAATCCGCCCATAGCCGAGCTACAAACACTCAGCACGCCTGCGTCTAATCACACCATCCCCCTCCCCCAACCCTTAGAGGCCTGTTGTTTGAACGGTAATGCTTTGGAAAATCCCCTCTCGAATTTGAAATGTAAATCTGATGTGCACAGCACTGTGAGAATTGAGAGTACACTGATACTGTATTTCATCAGGGTGTGAAAATATTTGTCAGTCACTATGGTTTACAGTCACATGTTTTAAATACAATACAGTACATTCTTTAATATCTTTAAAATAAAAATATATAAATCCTGTATATACAGTAAGTATAATGTAACATAACCCGTTCTGTGGGTCGCATGAAAGTGAATAAATATTTATTTTATTTTATCAGGAACCAAAAAATACAAATATAAAAATAATCAGGAATAATACATAATGCAGTCTTTATAAGTTATTTTGGCAGCTTGAAATTGGATAACCATTTGGAAAACCTTTGTAAAACATGGGGAAACATGAGTAATGCACATTTATAAGAATATTATTTAATACTATACACAGTACAGTACTGTAATGTACTGTATAATATACTGTATATACTATATACTGTATAGTAAAATTATATTTTCTTTAGTCTTTATCTTTTCCTCATTCTGTCTGCAGTACAGTAGTTCATTGAGAGAGGAGAGGTTTTGTGTACATCATTCCTGCTGTTTATATACTGTACATTTCACTGTACAAGCAGATTTGACTAGACACAACGCCCCCATCTCCCACATAGGCCACCCTTTTTCCTGGAACGACAAGAAAACCAAAAATTAGTGCAGTTACTGTACTGTACTGTATGTGCGTACTGTACTGTATTATGGCAGAACTACTGTAGGTGACTGGCGCAGCTTTCTCTGGAAAGAAAAAAATGGAGCAGTTAGTAGGCAGTTACTGTTGTACTGTCAAACTAGTCTACTGTATACTGTACTGGAACTAACTACTGTATACTCTTATTATCTGGAAAGAAAAAATCTGTGCCATACTTACCTGTAACATACTGTACTTACAATACTACAGCACAGTACTATTTTCCTGATGCTTGCCCATTACGCGCGATGACAATGGGCAACACAGTGGCAATATGGTCTATATATTTTTATTGCAGCGTTCCACGGTGAGTACATCGTTCCAAAAACTCATTATGCCTTTCAACAACTCGTCCTTTTTGGAGGGTTTCGCCACTTTCCGGATATGGTCCTTCAGCTGATGCCAGACCATTTCGATCGGATTGAAGTCTGGCGATCTGTCATTGGAAAGAAAGGACAATTGGTTTAAGAGCTAAAAACAGTGGGGAACAAAAATGGGACACGGTCTACTGCACTTACTCCGCTGGTGTCTTCACCCAGTTGATGCCGCGCTCAAGAATATGCACCATTGACGCGGTGTGCTTGGGATCGTTGTCCTGGTAGAAGCTGTGACCATTGGGGAAGTCGCGTGTGATGTATTGCACTATCTCGGGCACAATGTTGTCTTGGAAGAAAGCTTTATTCATGATTCCCTAGTCAAGTACAGTGCAAGTACATTTTACCTTCAAAGATGACATTGCATCCCGGTCCACGCCTAGAGATGGCACCCCACACATGCAGCTTCACGGGGTGTTTTGGCCGCGGCTTCAAAGATATGCAGCCTTTTTTGTGGAACGCAAATCTTGCAAATCTCTCCAGCGACACAGTAGACTCATCAGTGAAGATGCAATTCTGGAAAGTCTCCCCGCTGTCGATCCATGCCTGGGCCTGGAGCACTCTTTTGATTTTGTTTGCGTCCCATATCATGGGGTACACTCTGTAATGACAAGGAATAAAAAATGTTTGCAGCACAGTGCAGTACAGTTTGCGAAACAACACTTTTACCTCCTGTACTGTCCAGTACTAACCTCACATGTCCATATTTCCATCCAATGCTGCGTCTCATCTTCTTTATGCTGCTCTCGGATACAGTCAGATTGTGCTTTTCCTGCAGAGTGTTTTTAACCCTTAATGCACTCCTCTCATCATTCTCCTCACTTATTTTGTCCACCAGAACAGTTGTCTCCCTACAATGTAAAGAAATTATATTGTTTTATTAATATGCAGCAATATACAATGTATATAAATGTAATGTTGTAATATACATTAAATATAAATAGACAAAATATATATACTGTTGTAGTATAAATATAAATATACAAAATAAATATACTGTTGTAATATAAATATAAATATACAGTACATCCTATTCAGTATATACCGTTGTAAGATTAATTAAAATATACAAAAAATGTATACTGCTGTATTATAAATATAAATAGACAAAATATATATACTGTACTGTTGTACTATAAATATAAATATACAAAATAAATATACTGTTGTAATATAAATATAAATATACAGTACATCCTATTCAGTATATACCGTTGTAAGATGAATTGAAATATACAAAAAATGTATACTGCTGTACTATAAATATAAATAGACAAAATATATATACTGATGTACTATAAATATAAATATACAAAATAAATATACTGTTGTAATATAAATATAAATATACAGTACATCCTATTCAATATATACCGTTGTAAGATTAATTGAAATATACAAAAAATGTATACTGCTGTACTATAAATATAAATAGACAAAATATATATACTGTTGTACTATAAATATAAATATACAAAATAAATATACTGTTGTAATATAAATATAAATATACATTACATCCTATTCAGTATATACCGTTGTAAGATTAATTGAAATATACAAAAAATGTATACTGCTGTACTATAAATATAAATAGACAAAATATATATATATACTGTTGTACTATAAATATACAAAATAAATATACTGTTGTAATATAAATATACAGTACATCCTATTCAGTATATACCGTTGTAAGATTAATTGAAATATACAAAAAATGTATACTGCTGTACTATAAATATAAATAGACAAACTACTGTACAGTATGTTGTAATATAAATCAACAGAAATAACAACAGTATTACAGTAGATACAGAACTGTACTGTAGATGTACAGTACAGTTTTTCTATATTTTTTTTTGGTTAAGTTTTATACTGTAAATATACTTACGCGTTAGTTACCCTTGGTGCCTTTATCCGGTCTCTGTTTTTTCCTTGTGCATGATAGCTCACGGTGGTTAATGGCACAACGAGGTCAGAAGTAGCAAACCAGCGTTGGATAGCAGCAATTTGGTGTCCGCTCCTGTACATCTCCTTAATTCGCATGCTGAGATCCTTTGAAATCTTTTTAACAGGCATTACTGCGAGTAGAAAGAAATACAGTACAAACACAAGAATGTATATTCGATGTTTAGTCGATGTGTATTCTATGTGCAGTCAATACACAAAATGGATGGTGTATTTATACGGTAATGACTCACATTAGAGTACGCCCACTTTCAACACCTGTACCTGGCCGCCATGCATAAAAGGTCACACACTTTGCATAGGCCACCACTCCAGGATCTTTATCTGAACTTGCCCTTGTCCAGATACTGTACTGCATTGTGCCACCTGCTTCCATGGAGCATCCCCGTTTCTATGGACGCAAGAACCCACTCACCTCTGCCGTGCCTGTCATGCTGAAAAAGCGAAAGGCAGTTGCCGTTTCCATGGCAAGGCAAAAGCGACAGGCTAAGGCAAATAAAGAAAACCTTCTGCTGACCCAAAGGTTAAGGGTTTTCTTAGACGTAAGCCTCATTATGTGAAGAAGATATACAGTGATGTACTCTCGACACAAAACGAATGGCAGCCAACCCATCGAATCTGCAGACCACTTCCTCCCATATGCTTCGATGACTCTGCTGTAGCTGTCCCAGAATTCTTCATCCCGTCTTCTCCACCCCCATCTTCTCCGGTTCCATCTGACGACACTGCCGCCTCTGAAATCCACGGGTCACTTTCTCCTTTGCTCTTAGATGACTCTGCTTCTCGCCCGGAAGCCAAAGGTCACCTTCTCCATCCCTCTTCAACGCTCCCGCTTCTCCTCTACCGGGTATCCACAGGTCACCTTCTCCACTCTCCATCGATGCCGCTTCTCTCCATGGAACCCCCATCTCATCCTCCGTTGCACCCATCCCCCCAGATGTCCAGACGCCATGCACAAGAAGCAGCTCGTTGGACCGGATGCTGAATGGGATAAGTGTGGATCTCCCCGGGAATTCTATTGTGCTGGAAAAGATAGATCTGCTTCTGGAGACAATGTTAAATGTGGAGCAACGGATGCTACAAATGATGCAACGGATGGATCAACGGATGGAGAAGATAGAGGCTGACATTGCGGGCATACATTATTTGCTTGGTGCTAATGCCCCTGGTTCCCCGATGCCGGAGCAGGAGGGTGACATGGATGTGATGAATGGGACCTTCGACCCCCTTCCATCACCAAGCGCACCCCCTCCACCACAAGATGTAGTGTACATGTATGCCGTTGAGGAGGACATGACAACCCCGTCAAGACCACGCCAGGAGACAACACGGCGACCACGACCAGAGGGAAGCTTCCTCCCAGACATCCTACCATCGCCCGTCGCCACAAGCACACCCGCTCCCAAAAGACCAACACAAGCTCGCATCGAAACAGTGCCCGACATCACCTTTCGCGATCTGACACCGGCGCTTAGGGAGAAGTATAGGGTGATGAGTGCTGGTGTACCCCACACGTATGCCTTGATCATTTTTAAGCACCATGTTCCCTACACGTTGTACTGCGAGTGGGTGTTCAAAGTGAACTACGATGGGAATCGCGTAAAAAAGGCCCTTCCTGCCAATTTAAGGAAAAACATTGTGGAAGAATTGCGGCGCTTTTATACAGTTACAGATCCTGTAATGAAAGGCGTTTGAGACTGCATTAATGGCGTTTTGCGCCATGCAAGGAATCGGCCATGGATGAACAATGTGGAGGACTTTCAGTGAGACCATACTGTTGTGCTGAACTGTATTGTACTGTACATGTTTTGCCCTACAGTACCTGCTGTACTTAAACAAAGGAGATGTTGTTGTGTGTTTTTTTTCACAGGACATGCACAACTCCAGTCCCTGAGGGCTGCAAACAGGCACGGTTTTCAATGTTGCCCTGAAAACCTGCCCTGTTTGCTGCCCTCTAGGACTGAACTGGTGCAGGTCTGACTGACAGTGTTGCGCACCATCCCACTGTAATGTAATGTATACAGTACTGGGTTTCTTTAATAAAGGAGATGTTACTTAAAATGCTTCAACATTGTACTGCATTTGTAAATAAATGTTTTTGTACTGACCCCACCAATAAAAGAACATGATGAATTGCCTCACATTGTTTCCATTTGTTCCTTTGACAGTGTAACAAATGTAGAGGCTTGCTGCACTGTTTTTTTACTGCCTGGTCGCGCAACTGGCGTAGGAACTACGGCAATTGGCGTGGGAACTAGGTCAATTGGCATGGGAACTTCTGTTCTAGGGCACCTAGAAATAAAATTCATTTTGCCCCTAGATGTTAGGAACCCCCTCACTTGACCCCAACAGGGTCTGAGCAGTAATGGCAGCGAGAAAGGGTCACGCTGGCGAGGAGGGTCCTACCATTGAGCGTAATGGCGGAGAAAGCTTTGAACCGGCTAAGTCAGAATGAGCAGAAACCTGGAACCCACAACTCTGGTTCTGTTCAACCTAGAGGGCTCAGATTCGGTCACCATGTAATCCTAGTTGCGGCAGAATTGCATGGCAAATTGCGACCCTCTCGTGGCAACAGAACAGAGTCACGGTGATGTTAAAGTTCAGGTTTCTGCCATTGACTTGCATGGCAGAAAAAAAGCCACTTTGGTAATGTGCTTTTAAACTGTCTTTTGGTACCTCCGGTTCCGGGGGTCGTGCAAGGCTGATATCTTGCCACTATGGCAAGGGTCCTCCCGCATGAGGACCAGGTAAATTTCAACCCGCTCAGACCCACAGAACGGGTTATGTTACATTATACTTACTGTATATACAGGATTTATATATTTTTATTTTAAAGATATTAAAGAATGTACTGTATTGTATTTAAAACATGTGACTGTAAACCATAGTGACTGACAAATATTTTCACACCCTGATGAAATACAGTATCAGTGTACTCTCAATTCTCACAGTGCTGTGCACATCAGATTTACATTTCAAATTCGAGAGGGGATTTTCCAAAGCATTACCGTTCAAACAACAGGCCTCTAAGGGTTGGGGGAGGGGGATGGTGTGATTAGACGCAGGCGTGCTGAGTGTTTGTAGCTCGGCTATGGGCGGATTAAGAACACAATGGCAATATGCAGAAGGTTAACGACCCAGTGGAGAGAGGGGGATGGTAGGCTAGGGTGACTCAGCCGATTGATGCTTGGCTAGGGAGGGATTAGAAACTCTGGAGGTGTGTGGCTGAAATAGTTAACAGCACTGTAATTTCAAAAGGCAGTTCATCATAATAATTTGATGAATAAACCCCCAAAGACAACCCCCAAATACAGTACATAAAAAGCAAGTCCCTTTAACTCCCTGTGCCCCATGCACCAAAAATGTTTTGTGGCAGAAGAATTTAATAAAGGCTGCAGTATGTATTATTGTGTGTTGATGGTTAGAATTGCTGTGCACTTTAAATGTTACAACATTGTACAGTATTTGTAAATAAATGTTTTTGTACTGACCCCACCAATAAAAGAACATGTTGAATTGCCTCACATTGTTTCCATTTGCTCCTTTGACAGTGTAACAAATGTAGAGGCTTGCTGCACTGTTTTTTAACTGGCTGATCGCGCAATTGGCGTAGGAATTACGGCAATTGGCGTGGGAACTAGGTCAATTGGCATGGGAACTTCTGTTCTAGGGCACCTAGAAATAAAATTCATTTTGCCCCTAGATGTTAGGAACCCCCTCACTTGGCCCCAACAGGGTCCGAGCAGTAATGGCGGTGAGAAAGGGTCACGCCGGCGAGGAGGGTCCTACCATTGAGCGTAATGGCGGAGAAAGCTTTGAACCGGCTAAGTCAGAATGAGCAGAAACCTGGAACCCACAACTCCACTTTGGTAATGTACTTTTAAACTGTCTTTTGGTACCTCCGGTTCCGGGGGTCGTGCAAGGCTGATATTTTGCCACTATGGCAAGGGTCTTCCCGCATGAGGACCAGGTAAATTTAAACCCGCTCAGACTCACAGAACGGGTTATTTTACATTATATTCACGCAATTGGCGTGGGAACTACTTAGGGCCGCGGTCAAGTTCACGGGCAATTGGCGCGGCCTGCTGCTATCTCTAAAAAGAGAGATTGGCAGTAAGTGAGTCAATCCCCGAGACTATGGGTCTGCCTGGGGAATTGACTGCACTTTTATGGACCTTTGGAAGGAAATAAAAGACCGGCATCTTTGCTTTTTCCTGATACAGAAACTTGTATTCCTTTTCATCTAATATGCCGATCTCCCTTCCATTGTCCAACAAAGATTCAATTCAATTCCTCTGTATACTTTTTTTATAGGGTTTGATGACAGTGTTGTGTATGTGTTTATATCACCCAATAGTCTTAATGCCTCCTGTTCGTATTTCTCTAGGTCCATAAGGTCTATCCCCCCCCCCTTTGTCCGCCTGTTTTATGACCAAGTCATTATTTTCCATTAGTTGTTTCAGAGCCTCCTTTTCATTTTTAGTTAAGTTTTCAATTCTCCCACTCTCCTTTTTGTTAGAGTCACTTGTCAAAGCTTCAAATTCCTTTGTGACCATTTGGAAAAAAACTTCCAAATGGTTTCCAGTGGCAAAATGGGGGAAAAAAGTTGATTTAGATTTTAACCCTGTGTGAATAAATTTTCTTTCCTGTTCTACCACTGGTGGTACTTCTATAGTAATGTTGTGCTCAATGTGTCTTCCTAGGAAATATCGTTTGACAGTTAGTTTTCTAAGGAAACGGTTTGCATCTATGTAAAGATCAAAATTGCTGTGTCCCTTCATAGGTGCAAACGATAGACCTTTAGATAATACACTTTTCTGTGTTTCTGATAGGGTTATCTTGCTAAGGTTGAAGACATTCTCAGTGTTTACTTGGCACTCCTTTTGGAGTCCCTTGTGTTTTCTTCTACCCCTCTTTCCTCTGAGAGTCTTCCTCTTTTGGAGTTGTCACTTGATCCCTTCTCTATTGGTGGTTGCTGTTTGTGGTTTGAATCCCACAAAGTTGAAGGGCCCTCCCCTAAAAAAGAAGAATCTGTGCTGTTTTGTTTTTTCAAGTCTTTCTTTTCTTTATTATCTTTTCTCTCTCTTGAGTCTAGTGAATTGGTACAAGCTGCAAGGCATGTCGGTTCAAGTCATCAAATTCAACAAAATTTGGTTCTAATGTCACAGGTGAAGTCTTTGATATTGAAACTTTTATGACTTGCAGGACAGACCATGTAGTTTATCTGCTGGAATGTTCCTGCAAGTTACAATACATAGGAAAAACTACTAGACCTATAAGAACTAGGATTATTGAGCACCTGAGTGTCATTAAGAGAAAACTAATGAATCACAGCATACCAAAGCATTTCACAGAATTCCATGGTGGAGAACCGACTTGTCTGCATTTTAAGGCCATTGAACATGTGTTACTACACTGGAGGGGAGGTGATAGGGGATCAGAGTTACTCAAAAGGGAAATCTTTTGGATCCACCGCCTCAAGATGCTCACTCCAAGGGGTTTAAATGCTGAGATAGATCTTGCACCATTTTTTAAATAAACATACACTGGCGACACACTTTATTTGAGCTCGGCTAGTCCCACGAATTCGGGTATACCCGGGTGTATTGAGGTTTGTGACTGTTTTCTGCCCGAGTGCATTGAGGTATTTTCCAGGCAGGGATTGAAGCATTTTATTCCCGCTGGCTGCAATACTGCACAGTATATATATATATACTGCATTACAATTCATGAATTTATGCCATCTGGTAGACACGCGAAGCATTGCAGCCTATTAAATCCTAATCATTATCATTTAATAGATCAGCCGCCCGTCAGCCAGGCATGAACCCAGGCTGGGAAGGCAAATGCAACGGGGCTTGTCAGAGGTGAGGAGCGGCGCATTCCAGGTATCTGCCAGGTACATACTGGGTATTTGCTCGAATAAAGTGTGTCGGTGCAGTATGTTCCTTGTTCTAACTGAATTTCATATTTTCCCTTGTTTTCCCTCGCTTCTCATATCTCTCTTGCCTTCCAGATCAATACATTTGGCACCCTGTTTCATGTGTTCTATAGAATTCGAGTGATATGTTTTTGTCCATTATATCAACACACCTATCTTTTTGATTTCATCGAACAAGATAGTGCAAGATGTTTATATTCCATGTAAATGAAATGTCATTATAGCGGTTTTCATTTTACAGCATCTGCTCATTTTTAGGGTAGGTACATTCCAATCCCTCCCTCCTGTACAGTTCTAATGCTCTCATAATATATTAGTTTATCCTTGAGTGAGTATGTATTGTAAGATGTAGAACAAACTTATACCCATTTCCACCTCTAACATCCCATTGAAAATGAGACAATTACAAACGGATAAAAAATATTTTTTCACACAAACCTACTTGTAATGTCTCTGAATATAATGTGACTAGCCTATACACATATACTGTATTAGATTTTTGATACACCCATTGTCCCCTGTTTCCTAAAATTAGCCCCTCACCTAAACTCCATTTTTAGAGGCTCTATGCTATATATAGAATAACATCTAAACATGTATTGTGCAGACAATTGTCCCCGAAAATAAACAATTATTACACTAAGCTAAGGTGATGACTTCATTCATCATTTATCAAATGTAATCGATCAATGACATTTCATAACCTATATTGCCCAATAAGGGGATTGCATTGTATTATATTTACATCATGAGTGATTACCCTCTGTTGGATGTGTTGCAACAAGTAGTAAGGATGAGATAAAAACAAATAGATAATCTCACCAAGATGAATTTATGTTAATAAAAATTTGGCTGATGTTTCTGAACCCCACAAACCTGTGTATATATCTGATACAATTTCATTGGATCTTTATTTTATCATATATGGAGTTCCCTATTATATATAGACTGTACAAGGATAAGTCCCTTAAATCAATACCATACTATGTCACGGTGGTGATAGGATTCACCAATTGAAAATATAATTGTATAATGACTTTCTATAACCTATGTCGCCCAACAGGGGGACTGCATTGTATTGTATCATATATAATTACTCTCTTTGGATGCGTAGCATCAAATACACTGTGTGAATTATTATGTATGTTCCTCCATGTGTCAGAATCATTGATTACGTCTCATTCAGAGTTATGTATAAATTTTTAAAGATACAAGATGTCCTATGTTTGTATCCAGACTTATCCCGAGTGCAATAAGAGCTGATTAGATTGTTTAATTGATTATTTATTTGATTGAGCACATGCAAAGGATATATAAGAGCCATCTGTATACCATTACACACACTCCTGACGAAGCCGACAACAGTTCTTGCTAGCTGGGCGAAACACGTTGAGTGGACCTATTTTGGACTTGGAGGCGATCAGTAGCACACCAGCCCTGCAGCCGTGACGTCATCTTTCCTGACGGGCGCAAAGAGGGGAGTTCTGATTTCAGACACCGAGCAGTGGGAGCCAGCCGAATACCCAAGGGAGGCGGTGAGCAGTTCGGAAAACCTCCATTTTCACCATTTGTGTGATACATGCATGATTTTTATTGACATATTGTAAGTGCGCATTTTTAAACCTTCATTTTATAAAGATTTATCTATCATATTGATCGCACTATGTAGTCTTCTCTCTCATCTTGCATATAATACATTTATTGCTGACGGAGCATTTGAAAGAGGGGTCCTGACTACCACGATCTGTATGGGTGGCACCCCTATTTGCCAACTGCCTTTGATTTGCTGACGTCCTGTGAGTAGATTAACCATATGAGCCAAGACACAATCTGAAATTCCATTGAATTCATTACGTCTGCACTTATTTGTGTACCATTTGTTTTCTTTTCCCCATATGCTCCTCCTGGATTGTTTGAGATACTGCTTTTCCCCGCTTATGACACTGGGTTGTGTAAGTGAAGGTAGGTCATGTGACCCTGTGTCCAATCAAGAGATGCAGGGGCGGTGCCTACTGAAGGTTACATAAAGCAGTGTCACTTCCTATTTAGTGTACTAGGTAGTAGTGAGTTAGAAGTTAAGTGATAGAGTTGGAAGAGTGGAGTGATGCTATGTACAACTACGAACTGCGCACTCTGGATCAGTCTGCGCGGACTAAGGTCGGTGATTATATAACCCCACCTCAGCCCCGCGGTCCGGTCCCGGTTTGTGGCGAGCACAATCGTAACAGTATGCTCGGCCCCACAAAACCGGACCGCGCCGTGGCGGGGGTTGGTAAATTTTTTACTGTACCTATGTCCCAGGCTGCGGACCAGTCCCTGTTTGGAAGACCATACCTGTTTGAGAGACTGCCTCCGCCTGAGAGTGCATTCTTGTATAAAGGTTTAACCCCTCAGGAAAGACTGATTCGTAAAGAACTCCTTACTGGGTCTCAATCACCCACTTCAGTATCAAGCAAGATGTCCCTTGTTTCTATTGGAAAATCTACCCCAGTTTCTTTCACGGATCATGCCACAGCCTCCGGGATGATTAAAGATGACTTAAAGCTGCTATGAACTGTGCACTCCAGATTAGTCTGCGCGGACTAAGGTCAGTGATTATATAACCCCACCTCAGCATCGCGGTCCGGTCCCGGTTTGTGGCGAGCACAATCGTAACAGTGAGGGAAGAGTTAGTCCCACTCTGGATGCCCTTGATCCAGAGTGGTGGCAGGGAAGACCATCACAAGGGAGAACAGTTGGTGGACGGTGTATGAACTGTACCTGTCGGCTGCTGCTGCCCTGGAGAATAAAGACTGCTGCTATTAAAGACAAACCCTGTGTGAGACTGGAATCTCTCATCCCTGTGTGGGAAACTCTCTGGTAAGGATTCCACCCCGCATTCCTGGTGCTTACTAAAGATGGAAGCGCTGCACCATTGAACCATAACGAAGGCATCCACCCCAGTAACCTGTTCCTGTTTTCCCCCATGTCATCATGGGAGACTCAGGCCCTCCTGTTGTCAGCATGTATGCACCACACAGAGACACCTAGCCAGACCCCAGAACACCTTAGGGGGCCCGATCTGTGATTGGGAGGGGGAAAAGGGGCTATATGTATAAACCGAACAGTTTTTAATTTGAAAAAAAAAATGTATTCTATATTGAAAATCACATTGTTTAAACCATGTGTTTAAAAATGCCAAACTGTGTGTTTTAACAGCCAATCTGTGCTGTTTTGTTTTGAAGCGGAGTGTACATAATCTCGTGAGACAATTAATCATGCACACATTATAAAGCATCCATTTTAGACAATAAGTGTCAGTGCTCTAGGGACTCAGAGACAGATGGGGCTAGGCGTTTGGAGGTCTTTTTAAATAGTATGCATTTGTAGCGATTTCTGAGTGAATAATCTTTTGTTATCTTTTTTCACATTTTTGGTCTTGTCAGTGTGAAAGTTTTCTTCAAATATGTCTTTTTTCTGAACTGTTTCCTGTTTAAGTTTGGAGAGTGAGTGAGATGGAGAGGACTGAGAGTATGCATGTCTGAGTGAAAGGCGTGTGAGTGAGAGGCATGTGAGTGAGAGGCGTGTGAGTGAGAGGCGTATGAGTGAGAGGCATGTAAGTGATAGGCATGGAGGAATGAGGTGTGGAGAGATGAAGAGTGGAGGTATGAAGAATAGAGGTATGAGGAGTATGTCATGAGGCCTAGAGGGGCAGAGGTGAGGGCAGATAGAGGAGAGTAATGCAGGGGCATGTGGGATCAGGGGCACAAAGAGGGATCTGGGAAGAGTGTGAAGGCAGCAAGGGAACATGAGTCATGAGAACATATTTGGCTTTCCCGGAGGCAGGAATATGGGGCACAGTAAGTCCAACCATGAGAAGGTTAGTATTATGACATGAAACAAGGTACATAGGTTTTATGGCTCAATACCGTGATTCCAAGGCATAGCTTAACACAATATTAAATGATGGACATTACTACAGTATCACTTACAAACTAATCACTAGACGTGAATGTGAAAATTTAGCCATTAGTGAACCTACATGCACATAGTTTGTAAGGGAACATACTGTATACACTCACATAAATACATAGATGATATTGCAATTGGAGGTAGTAGTACTACAGCATACATTTTTAAGATGCAATGCCATCATGTATGTATATCTCTATTTATATAGCACCATCTATGTACATAGTGCTTCACAGCAGTAACACACATGACATAATAATATAAAACATAATAGGAATAAGAGCTACGACATAAAAGTAACATTTAAAAAGTTCCTGCCCTGAAGAGCTTACAATTGAAATGGTAAGCAGGAAGAACGTACAGAGATAGTAGGAAAGTTTTCTGGGGAAAAAAAAGTGTAGGACAGTGATTGAGAAAGGTTTTAGGTGGGAGAGAGCCTTAGATACAAAAGGGATAGAGAGAAGACATCCTGGAGCAAAATGCAAGAGTTGGGATGATGATAGCGAGAAATTAGGGATCAGATGTAAAGAGGGGAAGAAGAGTGTATCGCCTTCAAAGTGAGGAGGAGATATTTTTCTTTTAAATATGGGATTTGATAGGAAAGGATTTCAGCAGGATATGCTGAGACATTTAGGAGAGAGTAAAGTGATTTAACCAGCAGCATTTAGGAAAGGTTGAAACGGAAGAAGATGAGAGGCAAGAAGGCTGGAAAATATAAGGTTACAGTAATCGAGACAGGAGAGAATTAAGGCCTGCATTACAGTTTTAACAATAGAGCAACAGAGGAAAGGGTTTATTTTTTGCAACGTTACAGAGGAAAAAACAGGTTTTAGCTACATTGTGAATGTAAGAGGAGAATGTGAGGGAGGAGTCCAATTAGACACTGAGACAGCGTGCTTGTGATACTGGGTATATGATAGTGCTTCCAACAATAATGTAGAAGGGGGCAGTAGGGCTAGGCTTGGGATGAAGTATTGTATGAGGAGCTCTATTTTTGCCATGTAAAGTTTGAGTCAGAGGAGGGTAATCCAGGATCATATAATGGAAAGAAATTCCGAGACTTTGGTCTGTACAGCAGGTAAGGTCAGGGATTAAAAAGTAAATTTGTGTGTCATCAGCATAGAGGTGATATTTGATCACAAGAGATGTGATCTAGAGAGAGTGTGAAAAGAGAAAATAGAGGGTGTAAAAGAATGCAAAAGTACGGTAGTAAAATGTTTTGTAAAAATTACTTTAGAACACCAGTCTTAATATAGAGAAATACAAACTATTTCATAAAGAATCAATGTTTCTGTGAAATATGACCCCTTTATCAGGACTGGAATTGATAAAGCTGTAATTTTTCCCTGAAACCTTGATTCTCTAAGTTTCATAAACAAAAGAATGGGGGTGCAAAAGAAGAGAAATGATCACTGAAAAGTGCAAAAAATATATCAATTTATATAGGCATATATTAAAAAAGTAGTACACACTTACAATAAAAATAGAAATAGATCATGTAGATCCTAACACATCAAGCTAGTGAATTCCACGAACTTATTGTAAGTGTGTACTACTTTTTTAATATATGCCTATATAAATTGATATATTTTTTGCACTTTTCTGTGATCATTTCTCTTCTTTTGCGCCCCCATTCTTTTGTTTATGTGTTTGTGAGTGTTCTCTAGCCCCGCTGATCACGGGAGACGGGGAGCAGCACTGAAGAGAGATTGCAATAGGAGATCTGTGACGGCCAGCGCGCACTTACCTTTCCACTTCTCTAAGTTTCAACCTGTTAGTATTTCTCTATTGTTTGACTACTGTGCTATTCATGTTTAGCTTTTTTGGATTACTCATTTGCAGCAGCAGGACTGCAATGAATGTGCACCTGCAACTCCTGTTGGAGTGCATCCAAGTCTTCTGCTTGGTCTGAGCAGCCCTAAGGTTGTCTTGTGCCAACCCCATGAGCATCTCTAGCCGGTCTCTGAGATCTACCACATACTGAAGCACAGAAGCATCAGCATGGGGTCCCCCGAACAAGTCCCGGTCCGGGCAGTCTAGCCTGAGATGACCAACCTTATTGCAGGAAAAATACAGCCTCTCGTATCAAAACTCTGCAGCTTTGGGTGCTTTGCCATCCGCTGCAGGCTGTGGACCCACTGAGGAGTGAATTTGGCTCCCTTGGCCGGCTGGCCACCTCTTTGGGAGCTGCTTTTTTGTTCATTAAAGCCCTGCTGGTCTCATACTCGTTCTGTATGCCAGCCTTGCAGCTTCTCCATGGGTTTTAGTTTTCTGGTCAAAGACCCATGCTCTTACGTTCAAGGGAAGCTGCTGCAATAGTTGCTCCGGCATGACTAAGTCCAGTTAGGTATGGAGCTGATTAACCCCATTGCCCTCCACCCAAAGATTGAATACAGCGCCAGGCAGGCTCCGTAGTTCACACAGGACTCCTGGGGGTATCTTTCCCCTGCCCGGAACTTGTCCTGGTAAGCTCCAGGGGTGAGGGCGTACTGGGCGAGCAACAAGATTTTCATATGCCCATAGTAATTGGCATCCACGCGTGGGATGTCCTGCACAGTTTGTTTATTTATTTATAAAATATTTTACCAGGAAGTAATACATTGAGAGTTACCTCTCGTTTTCAGGTATGTCCTGGGCACAGAGATAGGACAAATAATACATGGTTACAAGTACAGTTACATAAATGAACAGGGTATACATTATATACAAGACATTGCGTGCACAGTTAAAGAAACTATACATTATGAGCGTATGAAACAGTTACAGACCAGGTTAAAATGTGAGACAGCCTTAGATTTGAAAGAACTTAAACTGGTGGTGGATGTGAGAGTCTCTGGTAGGTTGTTCCAGTTTTGGGGTGCACGGTAGGAGAAGGAGGAACGTCCGGATACTTTGTTGAGCCTTGGGACCATGAACAGTCTTTTGGAGTCTGATCTCAGGTGATAAGTGCTGCAAGTGGTAGGGATGAGGAGCTTGTTCAGATAGCTGGGTAGCTTGCCCATGAAGAATTTAAAGGCAAGACAGGAAAGGTGAACTTTGCGCCTAGACTCTAGTGTTGACCAATCTAGGTCTTTGAGCATTTCGCAGTGATGTGTGTTGTAGTTGCTTTGGAGAACAAAATGACAAATTGAATTGTAGAGGGTGTCAAGTTTGCTAAAGTGGGTTTGAGGTGCTGAGCCATATACTATGTCTCCATAGTCAATAATTGGCATTAGCATCTGCTGTGCGATACGCTTTCTGACCAGGAGACTTAGGGAGGATTTGTTCCTGTAAAGTACCCCTAGTTTGGCATAGGTCTTGGTTGTCAGGGTATCAATGTGCATCCCGAATGTTAAGTGGGAGTCAAACCATAAGCCCAGGTATTTAAAACTAGTGACAGGTGTTAGGGTGGTGTTAGCATTGGTTCTAATCAGGAGCTCAGTCACTGGAAGCGTTACAAATTTAGTCTTGGTCCCAAATACCATTGTTACAGTCTTGTCAGTGTTTAAAAACAGTTTGTTTTGAGAAATCCAGTTTTCGAGTCTCAAAAAGTCAGACTGAAGTATGTGTTGAAGGTCAGAGAGGCTATGGCTGTGTGCATATAGGATTGTGTCGTCTGCACATGTGTATTGAGGCTTCCTTACAAGCTGTGGGAAGATCATTAATGAACACTGAGAAGAGTAGGGGCCCCAGAACAGAGCCTTGCGGGACACCACAGGGGATATCCAGGGGGTTGGAGTTAGAGCCTGAGATGGACAGATGTTGGGATCTTCCTGATAGGTAGGACTGAAACCAGTTTAAAGCATGCTTCCCTAATCCAGAGCTCTGGAGTTTGTTATGCAGGATAGCATAATCAACTGTATCATGTTTGGCCCTGCCGGACAACAAGGGACGTACTGCACCGACACACTTTATTCGAGCAAATGCCCGGTTTGTACCTGGCAGATACCTGAAATCCGCCGCTGCTCACCTCTTGCATGCTGCGTTGCGTTTGCCTTCCCAGCCACGGTTCATGCCTGGCTGACTGGCGGCTGATCTGTTAAATGATAACGAGAAGAATTTACTAGGCTGCAATGTTTCGTTTGTCCACCAGATGGCATAAACTCATGACTTAAGTAATGTGTGGGCTTTGCAAGTTGTTTCGTTTACAAAAAAAGATACTTTATCCCAGTACAGTATGCTACAGTATTGTAACTTGTCCTTGAGACTGAAGGAAGAGTTGCAAAAAATGTATCAATTTAGGCTTTACATACAGTACTGTATTAAATAAAGACAAAGATCATTTTCGCTTACACTATTCTACAGAGACATGAGTGTTCAAGTGGAGCCCGCTTTCCAAAAACCTAACAGAAGTTATGCTTATTTGATATGGGCCGCTATTAATGCAACAGAGGATAAGATGGCAACAGTTGTTCAAATTTATCAGTATTTTATCGAAAACTATGACTTTTACAGATTTTCGCCAACTCCTCATTTGTGGAAGCGGGCAATAAGGAAAAGGTTATGTAGTGACCCCTGTTTTCACCGTATTGAGCCTCAATTTGTTGGAGGGTATTGGTGTGTGTCACAGGGTTTTTCCCGTATCTATGATAATGGAGGCGGCAAAAGGCGAAGGGTCGTGTTAAAACGAAATAAGAAGCGACAGTCCCTGCCAAGCAATGCGCCAGAACCAGAACCAGAACCAGCAGCAGCACCAGCTTATCATGATGCCCCCGCCGTCGGTGACAACTCTGAGATGGATTTCGCAGCCAGTTTTGATGAAGCTTGCATGTACCTAAGCGATTTCCCGCTGACTACAGGTGGGCTAGTCCCTCTGCAAACTATCGACGTGGGTGATGATGAAAGCTGGACTGGAAGTGGGCCGGCGCCGGCGCAAGCTGAATGGGAAATTTAGTAATACTGTAAAGTATGGTGAGTACTGTATTTTTGCCGTATTATTTTGGTGGGGCTGGCTGGGTACTTCTTTAGGGGGCTGACCATTACTGTACATTAAAACTTTTCATTTTGTTTTTCCTCAGAAAAGAAAACGGCTAATGGGGGGATTTCGATGGATACAGTAATATTGTGCTGTACAGTATGCTGATGTTTTCCAGCCGAACAGTATACTGTGTAATAAACCCGAATAAATAAAACTATGCATTTATTCTACAGTACATGTTCAGTAAATTACTGCACATAGTGGGGGCGAGATGTGTTTGCAGCAGAGAGAGATTTAATAATATTGTACAGTGAGCAGGGGGTTCCCTGAGCCAGAAATTAATGCTCAGGGAACCCCCCCCCTGCTCCTGATCAATATTATTAAAAATACGGAAAATGCTGCGTCATTACCATAGCGGATAGCCGCTAAGGCAATGAAGGGGTTAACCCACCGTGCCCGCTTTATTGTGTGTAGTGGGGATGGGGGAGGGGGGTATTTGGCCCTTGGTGTGAGTTTAGGACTTGCGGGAGGGGCGGGGGGTTGCGGGTGCACTTAACCCCTTCACGACCGTAGCAGTTAATACCGCTACGGTCATGAAGGGGTTAAGCCCTCCCGCTACCCCAACCCCCCCCCCCGCAAGCCCTCCCCAACCATCGTTGGGGCGAATACCCCATTCACCCACCCTCCCGCAACCCACAACAATAAAATACACACAGCAGCCGCCAAAAAATAAATAAATAAATGACAATAAATACATTTGAAATACATTTTTATTGATAGTGTAGATGTGCAGGTGGTCTCCGGAGCTGAACCGCGTTGGTTTTAGGTCTGGGGACCCCGTGCCCCCCGAGATACAGGCCCCTTTAGGGGGTGCCGGTATCCCTCTGCGTTTAAAGGTCCCGATCACGTGACCGCGGCCTGTAAACAAAGCAGAGCAGAGGGATACCGGCACCCCCTAAAGGGGCCTGTATCTCGGGGGGCACGGGGTCCCCAGACCTGAAACCTGTGCGCTTCTGCTCTGGAGACCCTCTGCACATGTACAGTATCAATAAAACACATACAATATACAGTATAAATAAACACTCGTTCTTTACCTTAGCGTCTATACGCTATGGTAAAGAAGCATTATTTTAATAATATTGTACAGTGAGCAGGGGGTTCCCTGAGCCAGAAATTAATGCTCAGGGAACCCCCCCCCCCCCCCCCCCTGCTCCTGATCAATATTATTAAAAATACGGAAAATGCTGCGTCATTACCATAGCGGATAGCCGCTAAGGCAATGAAGGGGTTAACCCACCGTGCCCGCTTTATTGTGTGTAGTGGGAATGGGTGAGGGGGGTATTTGGCCCTTGGTGTGAGTTTAGGACTTGCGGGAGGGGGGGGGTGGTTGCGGGTGCACTTAACCCCTTCACGACCGTAGCAGTTAATACCGCTACGGTCATGAAGGGGTTAAGCCCTCCCGCTACCCCCTCCCCCCCCCCCCCCGCAAGCCCTCCCCAACAATCGTTGGGGCGAATACCCCATTCACCCACCCTCCCGCAACCCACAACAATAAAATACACACAGCAGCCTCCAAAAAATAAATAAATAAATGACAATAAATACATTTGAAATACATTTTTATTGATAGTGTAGATGTGCAGGGGGTCTCCGGAGCTGAACCGTGTTGGTTTTAGGTCTGGGGACCCCGTGCCCCCCGAGATACAGGCCCCTTTAGGGGGTGCCGGTATCCCTCTGCGTTTCAAGGTCCCGATCACGTGACCGCGGCCTGTAAACCAAGCAGAGCAGAGGGATACCGGCACCCCCTAAAGGGGCCTGTATCTCGGGGGGCACGGGGTCCCCAGACCTGAAACCTGTGCGCTTCTGCTCTGGAGACCCTCTGCACATGTACAGTATCAATAAAACACATACAATACTGTATACAGTATAAATAAACACTCGTTCTTTACCTTAGCGTCTATGCGCTATGGTAAAGAAGCATTATTTTAATAATATTGTACAGTGAGCAGGGGGTTCCCTGAGCCAGAAATGAATGCTCAGGGAACCCCCCCCCCCCTGCTCCTTATCAATATTATTAAAAATACGGAAAGTGCTGCGTCATTACCATAGCGGATAGCCGCTAAGGCAATGAAGGGGTTAAGGCATAATAAACAATTAATACATCAATACATATTTTTCACGTCTGTGTTAAAACTCCCTGCCTTCTCTCTAATCTATGTAAAACCCCCTCCCCCTATTCTCGCTTTTAAAACGCCCTGCCTTCTCTCTAATCTATGTAAAAACCCCTCCCCCTATCCCCCTATTGTGTGTGTGCGTTAAGCTTCCCTGCAAGCTATGTAAAAAAACCTCCCCCTATTGTGTGTGTGTGTTAAATCTGCCTGGCCTATGTTTCTGAGTGCTGAGTGCTCTGCGTTAAAGGCCCCGATCACGTGATCGCGGCCTGTAAACCAAGCAGAGCAGAGGGATACCGGCACCCCCTAAAGGGGCCTGTATCTCGGGGGGCACGGGGTCCCCAGACCTGAAACCTGTGCGCTTCAGCTCCGGAGACCCCCTGCACATCTACACTATCAATAAAAATGTATTTCAAATAATTTTTAATGTGCGGATGTTTGCGCAGAGAGAGAGCAGCGGATCTCTCTCTGCTGCAAACACATCTCGCCCCCGCCGCCCATACAGTAGTATCATTTATGTATGTGCATATACAGTACAGTACAGTACTGTACAGTACTGTATGTTAGGGCTTACAGGGGTTGTTGTTATACAGTATATATATATATATATATATATATATACTGTACAGTATACAGTATACAGTATACTGCATTACAATTCATTATAGGGGACGGCTTCACAGAGAACAGCTCGCAAGCGCCACCATGTGTATTTTGACGGCATTGCAGTATTGTAACCAGCCGGAATAAAAAGCTTAAATTCCTGCCGGAAAATAACGCAATGCACTCTGGCAGAAAACTATCAGAAACCTGAATACACCCGAGTATACCCGAATTCGCGGGACTAGCCGTGCTCGAATAAAGTGTGTCGCCAGTGTAATCTCATGACCATGCTTCTTTGTGGGACCTTGTAGGAGTCACACTGGGTTTCAAAGTCATTGAGAAAAGCGTCTATTTCATCCGTGCCATCTACAAACTTGCTGAAGCTTTGATGGTCCACCTTGGGAATATCCCGTTCCCCGTTGACAAGGTGAGAGTGGGTCTTTTCCCATCGCTACGGCCAGCATGTGGATACGCTCCGCTGCCATAGCCCCTCTCCCCATGCGGTCAGGAGATCTGTGAGCCTAGGGGTGGCAAGTCCGGCAGCCGCAACGACAGCTTCCACCACACCCGCTGGTGCCAAGCCACCAATATCCAGGTGGTCACCCGCTCCGTCACCATGTCCTTGCAGCACCCGGATCTGGATCGACCTCCTTCACTCCAGGCTGGTTGTGTCTGCTGCAACTGCAGCTGAGGGGCCAGGCCCCTCCAGTGGAGCCATTCGGGCTTCATGATCCTCCAAGTCCTCCTGCAGCTGCCCTTTTGTCCGACCGTCTGTCGGCAGTCAATAGCCTGTACATCTGTCCATGATTCTTTCTCAGGATCGGAACCTTCCTGAGCAGTTACTCATGTTGGGATGTTTATCACAGGGGTATGGATAAGGAAAACCATGAAATATCTTGTGAAGCATGTGTAAATTAACACTTGTCTGGGGAGCTCGCAATCTACGAGTTTCCCCACTATGTTATAGAATCCCGCAGGAGACTATACCATAGGCACAGTGAGCATCCCACCGCTGCCACCAGAAAATAAGGTTGTCACAGGAGACCAAGACTTATGCACACATTAATAACAGGATTATGGACTGAGCACACAAGATGGGTAAAATAAATTGTAATTTAATTCTTTTCAGACAAACACACACATCTTCATTAAACACTTACTGGGTACAGGGAACAAAATCAAATGTCCTTGGAACAAAACAAAGTCTCTGGGCACCCCTGCACGCATGCAAGTGGGTGCGCAAATTGATCCGGGTAACAGTTCCTGGCTAGGGGCACAAGTTGCCACCCCTATATCTCTGCCAAAATGAAGAAGTTCATTCAGTCCTTACAGGGTTCGTTCAGGAACCCTTAGCTCTTACGAATTCCAGAAGAGGGTGCAAATCTTAATTACGATGTAGGTTAACCCTTTACACTCCAGAACCGCTGATGCTAAACCTTGGGCGTTTCTTGGTAAAATCTTAGATGAATCTGATGGAACTGAGCTGCAGGCATTCTTATAGGGTTAAGGGCCCTATACCTAACATCTACACCCAATCCTCTTTGGAGAATATTTTTCCCCACCTATCCCTGACTTGCCAGTACTTTACAAAAAGGGCAGAAGTTGCTTCCCGGTTTGCACGGAGCATGTGCTAACCTCACACCTGAGCTCCTTAGCATACCGGATCCAACCCCTTACTTGGCGACAGTAAGTCTGGGGTTTGGCTACCAAGTGTGAAGTGCCCATACTTCGCACTGGTATCTGGTACTTACAATATCCCGGCCATCTTAACACCTAGGATCTCTGAGGCTTTTCAACTCCGGACACTGAGGCACCAACTCTGCAGGGTGCCTTTGAAGTACAGAGATGAGAAATCCCTCAGCTCATTCACCCTTAACATATTTACATATTAAAGGATTTATTACTGGGCTGACAGAAAAAGTTTCCCGTCTTTACATTTAAAACCAGCACTGAAACACAGTTTATTCTTTATATGTGGTTTATACCTTTAGAAACAATATAAAACAAATATGTATGTGTGTCATATTTCTTCAGCTATTGGGGTCCAAAAATTAGATTGCTAGCTCACTCCTAGCGCAAGTTAACCACTTAATTGGATGGGCTGTGATGTGGTCTGTGGTTTAACCCAGTTCCCACGCCAATACGTTCAGCTTAAGTGGCTAACGAGACTGGTGGATATATTTTGACAGGAAAGCACTTCAGCTAGTCCTCAAACCACTTATCCAATTAACTTTGCGGTTTAGAGGTCTACAGCTTAGGAAGTATTGTATTGTATTGTATGTCTTTATTTATATAGCACCATTAATGTACATAGCGCTTCACAGTAGTAATACATGGGGTAATCAAATAAATAACAGATAATATAAATAACAGATCATGGGAATAAGTGCTTTAGACATAAAAGTAACATTTCGGAAGAGGAGTCCCTGCCCCGAGGAGCTTACAGTCTAATTGGTAGGTAGAACGTACAGAGACAGTAGGAGGGAGTTCTGGTAAGTGCGTCTGCAGGGGGCCAAGCTTTATGTATCGTGTTCAGAATATCCACAGTGCTATTCATATGCTTCTTTAAGCAAGTGTGTCTTAAGGTGGGTCTTAAAGGTGGATAGAGAGGGTGCTAGTCGGGTACTGAGGGGAAGGGCATTCCAGAGGTGTGGGGCAGAAAGTGAGAAAGGTTTAAGGCGGGAGAGGGCTTTAGATACAAAGGGGGTAGAAAGAAGACATCCTTGAGAAGAACGCAAGAGTCTGGATGGTGCATAACGAGAAATTAGGGATGAGATGTAAGGAGGGGCAGAAGAGTGTAAAGCTTTAAATGTGAGGAGAAGAATGGAATGTGAGATGCGGGATTTGATCGGAAGCCAGGAGAGGGATTTCATGAGGGGAGATGCTGATCCCTATACTTCAAAGCAGCCACCCATTCATAGGCACGCTTCTTCACTTAGCGCTTGGTTCAGCGCTAGAGGCTCACCCTTGTGTCACAAATACAATTCACACATTGTTCATTAATTCAAAAGCAGCCAGCTTCTTTAGCTGCAAAATAGGGACAATAAAGATGGTGTAGGGGCAAATATGATATGATGGGCACAATACAGTTTAACCCCTTCAGTCCCAACAAGGATTAGGGTTAACCAGCCGGGCATAATACATTTGTTATTGGCCTGGTTATCCCCCTCCCGCCACAGGTGGCCAGTGTTAGGAACAGAATTTAGGGATGTGGTGAAAGCTGACCCCAGCTTAGAGGGTATGAGACTTCGGATGTCCGAGTCTCGAGAAAATGAGGGTCAGACCACTTCTTGTGGCACCGCGGGCTTCTGTATAGGGAGCAAGGTTCTACCGGGATAGATAGGGTCTGGACTGGTAGAAGACAGCTAGTGGTAACCAGGGAATATAGGCAGCAATTATTCCAGTTTGCCCACACCATTCCACTAGCGGGGCATCAGGGGTCACTCTCACGAGAGCCCGGCTGTTGCAGCATTACTACTGGCCGGGGGCATCACGTGCAGTGGCAGATTTCTACCGCTCCTGTGATGCCTGCCAGGGAGTACGTAAGGCGGGTGATCATGTGAAGGCACCCCTGAACTCATTACCGGCAATAGAAGAACCTTTCCAGAGGGTAGATATGACCATAGTAGGTCCCCTGATGTTTCTGTAACACTTGCGCTGCCCACAAACAAGACCAGACCCCGGCACTGAGGTGGGAAGGTATTACACCACAACCCGAGGCAGCGGAGGCATGCCTGTAAGGTGGATAGTTTAGCGTAGCCGGGTCTGAGTTGGAGAGTATAGAAGATGCAGTATATTGCTGAGTTCCGAGATTGGAGAAGACTGGATAGTAGGGGTCCATAAACCGTGGTCTGGGATTGGAGAGAGCAACGTAGTCCGGGTCCGTATGCCGTGTTCAAGGGTAAGAGAGATTGCCTTAGTAGAGGGTATGCCAAAGTCCAAAATCCAGACGGGTCCACAAAAAGCCGAGTCGGTACACAAGAGGTTAATTGCAAAGGAGAGAGCACTGCACAAACAAAGTGAGCTTCATGAGGCAACATAGTGTAGCCATGTGTAAAATTGGGGTACAGATCTCTCTCATGCTGGCAGTAATACTGGTAAGAGGGCAGGGTTGCCAGTAACTATCATGGAGGTTTGCCCTCAAACCCCTGTGATGTGTCATATATGTAGCAAAGGAAGTGACAGCATGCTTTGTGTCCACTGTTAGTGACACAGAGGTGGGTCTTTTCTGGAGCCTATATACTCCTCCCTGCTGCCGAAGGGATCCTGATGGGGTGGAGGCGCTGTACCAAATGTGAGTAGGACTCAGAACACTACCTCAGACGCCTGTCATGGTGATATTCCCCATTACCAACCAGCGGGAGACTCAGGAGTCCTGTTGCCAGCAGGTGCACCACAACACACATACATGTAATTGGGAGCAGATTACACCCACAGGGGCCAATATGAGATTGGGTGGGGGTCTGACCGTGACATTTTTGGAGGTGCTGCTGAGAGACATATCAACAGGACAGGCTTTTGCTAGGCACACTGGGAAACAGGAGAATGTATGCTGCCAGGATGTGCTATGGATGGGACGGGAGCCTAGGGGTAGTCAGGAGTGTGATTGTCCGCTCGCAAAGAACACCCTAGGGCCTTGAATGGAGTCAAGTGGGTCTGGAAACAGGGCTATAGCTGTTCAGGTCACCTTGAGGCAGCTAGTCATGCTCATGGGGTAGCCTGGTTAACGCGGGTCAGGAACTCCTGGGAGGGCCTGCATTAGTAATAACTATGGAGTGGCGCTAAAGCAGTGGCTGCGCTGTTTTTGTCCTGCCTACGAGCCCGGGGTTCTGCCTTGGATGAGAGTGTTGAGGACATTGCTATTATGTGCGGAGAGAATGGAAAATCTGATTGCCAGGTGGTGATCACTACACAAACTACCTCAGCTGCTTATGTGAATGGCCGTGCAATCCAAAATGGCAGTTCCCACTTCCGTGGGAGACAGCGTGGGCCGTGTGAAGAGAATTCTGCAAATACTAAGGTTGCAAGAAGTTGGCCGGGATTGGCGCGAAATGGAGAACCCCACCCTGTTGGGGGAAGTGGCGCAAAAGCTGTGGCCGCGCTCTCCAGGACTGTGATAGGCTCAGAGCCAATCCTGGGTCACCCAGTGAATCTGTGGAACCCTCCTCTGATATCCACCAGGGGGAGGGGTCCTTGTATCTGCCAATTGAGAACAGAGCTGGCTGAAGGAGGAGCTAAAGGTGCGCTCACTGCCCCTCAGTTGCGAGGAGCTGGTGAACAGGAGAGACTGCTGTGTCGAGTGTCTACCTTGTCAACCACCACTACAAAGAGTGCAATGGACATTGCTGTACAACCCTACCTATTGCCAGGAGGCTTCCTGGTAGTACAGGTGGGTGGAAAGGAGATGCTGCGGTGCCTGTGCGCTCAATGCAGGTTACCCGGCAGAGAAGCCAGCACCACTGCAAGATGCCCCCAGTGTGGAATACACTACCTATGGGCCATGGAGTCATTTGTGCCTGGGCACGCCGCGGAGGCGGGAGGAGAGACAGCCAAGCTGACGGCTGGAGCCTCGCCAAGGTAAAAACGGAGAAAGCTGACCCCGAAGAATTGGGATCGTTGCTAATGATCTCTACTGAAAAGAAAGAAATTGAGGCCTGCAACTGCAGCGAGAACCCGGAACCTCACTGTCGGTCCCCTGTGGAAGTACCACTACCAGAGTCGGAGTCTGCCTCGTCAGACGAGGAGCAAGCAAGCCCGACATCGGTGGTGATGCGCCTACCGATGGGCCACATCAGCGGTGCTGAAAAAGAGCCAGCACGTACCTGTGATGTGGAAGAGCCGAGTCCTGAGAGTCCGCGAATACCTGCATTGCTGTCACCGGAGCGGATGAGTCCCACGTCCATGGCAACTCCCATCATGAGAGAAGAGGACCTCATCGCAAGCCCGCGGAGTGGTGAGAAACCCTCTTCACTCCCTCAGGCTCCGATGAAGGCGGAGGAGAAGGAAGGCCTAGTCCAGGCCTCAGCGGAGCAGTGGAACGAACCATCGCATCCGGCGCCGGATGTTGTACTGGAAGAGGAAGTTCCGGTGGGGGACCCCACCTAAGATGGTGCCGTGTCCCGCAAGATAGATGGCGTCACTTCCAGCGGACACAGCGGAGCCGGCTGGAAGCAAGCCGCACCATCGCGACCGCCGTGCTGTACCAGGTCGTCCGGAAATGAGAGAAGCAAGAGTTGGCAGGCCGTGAGGAATGCCCGGGAACCAGGAGACGGGTGAGCCTGACCTGCTCAACACTGGCACCGGCCGAGGAATTGCCAAACTGTGGATAGTAGTACCGCATCGCCAGCCCACGTCCCTTTTTGCCCTGCCCCCATCCATAGCTCAAACCCCTGCCCCTGTCACCTCCTCATCCGGGTCCCTATGGAGCCAAGGGTGGTCTGGGGGGTCCCGGGATACCTCTGAGGAACGGACTGGTTCAAATATGGACTGGGGGAATGTTTTACCTCCGATGAGGGATTGAGGAGGGAAATTGTTGCTTCTGGGGTGTCTTCGAGAACGAATTCTATTGATAACAATGCAAATGTGAGGGGCAGGCCTAAACGCCTTGGGTCAGGAGTTTCTTCTGGGGGAGAACCGGAGGAAGGAGAGATGGCTGTAGCAGTGAAAGAGCAGGCTGTGGAGATGGTGGGCTCCTATGTTTGAGGGGTATGAGGCCTGGTTGGATCGTACGCGATTCATACTAATCAGGAGTGATATAGTTGATCACTGGTGGGATGAGGGTGTGTACTCAGATGAGGAGCGCCTAGAAGAATTAAGGAAGAGATGGTATGATATTCAATAGGGCCTTGTTACTCCCCGAGGGTCTTCTATATTATATGATGTGGTTGCTCCCGAAGAACAATTGTCGTGGGTACTGCCAGGCAGGGCAGGCAATAAAAAGATTATTCGCATCAGCAGGGCTGAGAGAGCAAAAGTAGCACGGTACAAACGATCCCATGGTCTTGAATATCCCTATGTACCTGAACCTCTCATGCAGGAGATAGAGGATAACCGGGACGCATGGCTGAGGGAGACAATTGAGGACTACATTATGTCTAAATCAATCATGCAGCACATAAGACAGAGGAAAGGATCTGTTACCTCATGAGGGTATGGAGTGTTGGGCGCAACATTTTCATGCATAAGATGGAGTACAGGCCAGAGAATGGGCCACCTAGATCTTATAGTATCACAGTGCAGGATGCTAATGGGAGGGAGGTGAAGAAACCTGACCCTAGGCTTTACTACTAAGTAAATTCTCCTATGTGCTGCTGTGAACAAACTGGCCTATGCCATGCAGAAAAGAAATGCGTTCTGTAATAATGTATTCCTATGCTAATGTATATTATAATGTGTTGCAGGGCTACCTGAAGGAAGGCTCCGCAAATTTAGGTCCCAGCCGGGTCATTGGGTTTCACCAGGGGGAGATTGTAGCCATGTGTAAAATTGGGGTACAGATCTTTCTCATGCTGGCAGTAATTCTGGTAAGAGGGCAGGGTTGCCAGTAACTATCATGGAGGTTTGCCCTCAAACCCCTGTGATGTGTCATATATGTAGCAAAGGAAGTGACAGCATGCTTTGTGTCCACTGTTAGTGACACAGAGGTGGGTCTTTTCTGGAGCCTATATATTGCACAGAACACCAAAACGTTAGTGTGTGATGTTCAAGGTTAAGTTCTGCTGGTTCAGAGTTGGAGTTCAAGGTCTGCAGCAGTTCAAGTCTGTCTGTCAGGGACAATCTATTACACACTGTGTCCAGGGACCTGGCACAGCTGGTGGCCTCCCTCAGGGGAGAGGTGGAAGAGCAACTCAATTAGAGAGATAGGAGGAACCTTCTGCATGGAGGACCTCCACGAAATGTGCGGCAAAGTGTCAGCCGCTATGATGGGCAGTCTGCCAAGTAACATGCAATTAAAGATGCCCTGGTTCAAGATACCCTTCCTGTGTGAGTGTGGAGTTATTCCTCAGGAAGATGCACCAAGGAGTTCCCCGTCAGACACTCCTCCCTGCTGCCGAAGGGATCCTGATGGGGTGGAGGCGCTGTACCAAATGTGAGTTGGACTCAGAACACCACCTCAGATGCCTGCCATGTTGATATTCCCCATTACCAACCAGCGGGAGACTCAGGAGTCCTGTTGCCAGCAGGTGCACCACAACACACACACATGTAATTGGGAGCAGATTACACCCACAGGGGCCAATATGAGATTGGGTGGGGGTCTGACGTTACAATAGGATTATGCCGAGCAAAGCATGGGAGGAAGCAGGAAGTATTAAAAGGCAGGACAGACCAATAGGGAAAGGGGGCGGAGCAGAGGCGTGGCCCCAGCGGAGCAGGGATAGGCTGCAGGTAACAAGGCAGAAAGGAGAGACTCACGACGCATGCAGGAGGCAGGACCAGGTTCCATGCAGCAGCTTAAAGAGATACGGGTGCGCTCATGGGCAGGAACAGTGGCTGTGGCAGCAGGCATGGAGGGAACACACCGCAAAGGAGGTGTTCCCCAATTCCTTACAGGTTCCCAGCTGGACTGGAAAGCGCTACATTCTCACGGTGGTGGATTTTGCCACCGGTACCCTGAGGCTGTAGTGCTTGCGACTATAGATGCTAAGGCAGTGGCAAAGGCATTACTAGTTATCTTCACTAGGGTAGGTTTCCTAGCCAAATTCTATCTGACCATGGGTCACAATTCATGAGTGAATTGTTACAGTGTCTCTGGGATGCGTGCGGGGTGAAACACCAGCACATGACCCCTTATCATCCCCAAACGAACGGACTATGGGGGCTATGCACTAAGCTCAATGGATTTGCGTTATGATTTGGCAAAAAAGCAGGTTCGTTAAAAAGTGAAGCCGTGGACGCGATTCACTAAGGCCTTGAGGCCATTTTTTAACGTACCTGCTCAAAATAGCTCAGAACAGTCACAGCGTACGAGTTGCTTTTTTTCCGCCTGCTAGCATTCTTAACCTTTACGTACGCTAGCTGATAGAAAAAAAAGGCGCATTTAACATTTGCATGGAGATTCTGTATCTCCATGCAAGGCTGTTACAGGCGATCATACACTAAATAAATACATTTTAATAATAGTGTACATGAGCAGGGGGTCTCCCGAGCTGGACCGCATTGGTTTCAGGTCCGAGGACCCCTACTTCAGGAGATATAGGCCTCGTTATGGGGTGCCGGTAACCTCTTCACTTTAAAGCTTCCACGTCATGTGACCGGGACATTTAAATTCTGCATGGGATACCGGCGCCCCATAAAGGGGCCTATATCTCCTGAAGTAGGGGGTCCCCGAGGCTGAAACCAGTGTGGTTCAGCTCAGGAGACCCCCTGCACATCTACACTAGTATTAAAACACACATAACAATAAACAATAATTCATTACCGTAGCGGCTATCCGCTATGGTAATGAAGCTGCTTTAATGTATTTTTAACAATAGTGTGCAGGAGCAGGGTGTCCCCTGAGCTGAACTGCATTGATTTCTGCCTCAGAGACACCCTGCTTCCCGAATTACAGGCCCCGGTATGGGGCAGCGGAGGCCAGTGTCGCCGCCATCTTGATGGCGTCCAAGACGCGACGTGGGCTCTATAAAGATGGCGTCCACACTGGCACCGATGCCCCAAGCCGGGGCCTGTAACTCGGGAAGCAGGGGGTCTCTGAGGCTGAAACCAATGAGGTTCAGCTCAGGGGACCACCTGCTCCCGCACAATATTATTAAAATTTACATTAATGCTGCTTCATTACCTTAGCGCAGGGCTGCACAACACGCGGCCCGCGGGCCGCATGCGGCCCGCCTGGCCTCTCTGCGTGGCCCGCGGCGGCCGGGCGCCAGTTATTTAATTAATTAAATAAATTTAAAAAAAAAAAAAAAAAAAAAAATTTTTAAGTTTAAAAAAATGGCGGCGATTCATCCCCAACCCCTCCTCCTTCGCCTCCCCCCCACCCTCCCCCGGGTGGCGGGGGGCAGAAGCAGCATGAGGAGGATGCAGGATGCCGGGGACTGGAGGTCAGAGCATGCTGGGGGCGGGGCTTAGTGCCGGGGAGAGGATGTGGAATAGAGGGGGGGGGGTGTGTGTGTGTGTGTGTGTGTGTGTGTGTGTGTGTGTGTGTGTGTGTGTGTGTGTGTGTGTGTGTGTGTGTGTGTGTGTGTGTGTGTGTGTGTGTGTGTGTGTGTGTGTGTGTGTGTGTGTGTGTGTGTGTGTGTGTGTGTGTGTGTGTGTGTGGTAACGGGCTGGGTGTGGGGGGGGGTGAAAAACGGGCTGGTGCAGAGGTGGGGGGGGGGGTGAAAAACGGGCTGGTGCAGAGGTGGGGGGGGTGAAAAACGGGCTGTGCAGAGGTGGGGGGGGGGGTGAAAAACGGGCTGGTGCAGAGGTGGGGGGGGGGGGGTGAAAAACGGGCTGGTGCAGAGGTGGGGGGGGTGTGAAAAACGGGCTGGTGCAGAGGTGGGGGGGCGTGTGAAAAACGGGCTGGTGCAGAGGTGGGGGGGGGGGGGTGTGAAAAACGGGCTGGTGCAGAGGTGGGGGGGGTGTGAAAAACGGGCTGGTGCAGAGGTGGGGGGGGGGGTGAAAAACGGGCTGGTGCAGAGGTGGGGGGGGTGAAAAACAGGCTGGTGCAGAGGTGGGGGGGGTGAAAAACGGGCTGGTACAGAGGTGGGGGGGTTGCTGACATGTGAGGGGGGGTGGGCTGCTGACATGTGAGGGGGGTGGGCTGCTGACATGTGAGGGGGGGTGGGCTGCTGACATGTGAGGGGGGGTGGGCTGCTGACATGTGAGGGGGGGGTGGGCTGCTGACATGTGAGGGGGCTGGGCTGCTGACATGTGAGGGAGGGGGGGGGCTGCTGACATGTGAGGGAGGGGGGGGGCTGCTGGCATGTGAGGGGTGGGTGGGCTGCTGGCATGTGAGGGGGTGTGGGCTGCTAACATGTGAGGGGGGGTGGGCTGCTGACATGTGAGGGGGGGTGGGCTGCTGACATGTGAGGGAGGGGGGGGCTGCTGGCATGTGAGGGGTGGGTGGGCTGCTGGCATGTGAGGGGTGGGTGGGCTGCTGACATGTGAGGGGGGGGGCTGCTGACATGTGAGGTGCAGGGGGGGAAGTGATGTGAGGTGCAGGGGGGGTATGATGTGAGTTGCAGGGGGGGAGAGAGTGTCATATTGAGGAGAGGGGGAAAGAGTGTCATATTGAGAGGAGGGGGAGAGAGTGTCATTTAGGGGAGGGGGAGAGTGCCATATTGAAGAGAGGGAGAGAGAGAGTCATATTGAGGAGAGAGAGTCATATTGAGGGGAGGGGGAGAGAGTGTTATATTGAGGGGAGGGGGAGAGTGTGTCATATTGAGGGGAGGGGGAGAGTGTGTCATATTGAGGGGAGGGAGAGAGTCATATTGAGGGGAGGGGGAGAGAGTGTCATATTGAGGGGAGGGGGAGAGAGTGTCATATTGAGGGGAGGGGAAGAATGTCATATTGAGGGGAGGGGGAGAGTGTCATATTGAGTGGAGGGAGTCATATTGAGAGGAGGGGGAGAGGGTGTGATTTAGGGGAGGGGGAGAGTGTGTCATATTGAGGGGAGGGGGAGAGTGTCATATTGAGGGGAGGGGGGGAGAGTGTCATATTGAGGGGAGGGGGGGAGAGTGTCATATTGAGGGGAGGGGGAGAGTGTCATATTGAGGGGAGGGGGAGAGAGTGTCATATTGAGGGGAGGGGGAGAGAGTGTCATATTGAGGGGAGGGGGAGAGAGTGTCATATTGAGGGGAGGGGGAGAGAGTGCCATATTGAGGGGAGGGGAAGAATGTCATATTGAGGGGAGGGGGAGAGTGTCATATTGAGTGGAGGGAGTCATATTGAGAGGAGGGGGAGAGGGTGTGATTTAGGGGAGGGGGAGAGTGTGTCATATTGAGGGGAGGGGGAGAGTGTCATATTGAGGGGAGGGGGGGAGAGTGTCATATTGAGGGGAGGGGGGAGAGTGTCATATTGAGGGGAGGGGGAGAGTGTCATATTGAGGGGAGGGGGAGAGAGTGTCATATTGAGGGGAGGGGGAGAGAGTGTCATATTGAGGGGAGGGGGAGAGAGTGTCATATTGAGGGGAGGGGGAGAGAGTGCCATATTGAGGGGAGGGGAAGAGTGTCATATTGAGGGGAGGGGCAGAGTGTGTCATATTGAGGGGAGGGGGCAAGTGTGTCATATTGAGGGGAGGGGGAGAGTGTCATATTGAGGGGAGGGGGAGAGAGTGTCATATTGAGGGGAGGGGGAGAGAGTGTCATATTGAGGGGAGGGGGAGAGAGTGTCATATTGAGGGGAGGGGGAGAGAGTGCCATATTGAGGGGAGGGGAAGAGTGTCATATTGAGGGGAGGGGCAGAGTGTGTCATATTGAGGGGAGGGGGCGAGTGTGTCATATTGAGGGGAGGGGGAGAGTGTCATTGAGAGGAGGGGGAGAGGGTGTGATTTAGGGGAGGGGGAGAGAGTGTTATATTGAGGGAAGAGAGACATGGGGGGGATGCTGACATGGGATGCTTACTTGGGGGGGGCTGCTGACATGGAATGGGCTGGGGGGGATGTGGAGGGGGTATTATGTTTTTGATGTGGAGGGGGGTATTGTGTGGGTGAGGGGGAGAGATGGGTGTATGAGAGATAGATGGGGAGTATCATAAAGGTTCATAGTGAGGGGTTCTGGGGGAGATGAGGATGATGATGATGGAGAGGTGCTGGAGGAGAGATGATGATGATGATAATGATGATGATTTAACCCGTGCGGCCCAAATTTTTTTTCCTTGGAGCAGTTCGGCCCTTCTCACTTTACGAGTTGGGCAGGCCTGCCTTAGCGGATAGCCACGAAGGCAATGAAGGGGTTAAGTCACATTAGCATGTTTATTGGGGACAATTGCCTCTAAACACACATCCCCCCCGCCCCCTAACACATACTATACTGTAATGGGCAAAATTACTATTATCCACATATGGATAATAATGCATTTGCCCATTTTAAATACATACAAACTACAATAAATACAGTAAAAACATATTACACTTACCTTTTACAGACACCCACGATGAAGGCCGTCTTCATCCTCATCTTCATCCTGCCCATGCCCCTCCGGTGCTGCAAAACATGCACAACATTCACAATAGCCAATGTAATGTCCCCTAACCCCTTAATCACCATAGCGGTTATTAACCGCTACAGTCATTAAGGGGTTAACCCACCCTCACCCACCACTTGGGAGGCCTACATACACTCCCTCACTAACCCCCCACCCCGTGAGGCCTAACCACCCTCACCCACTACCCAGCCGGGGGGCCTACCCACATACCCTTGGGGCCAATACCCCCTACCCCCACCCCCAGTACCCACAATAAAAACAATACACAGCCCCACAATAAACATCATTCTATTTATTAAATACATTACCCACCCCCTGTGCCCCCCCATAAATACATGATTTATTCTTTTACATACAGAGTTCATACCCCAGGCCCACGCGAGTCCCCGGTGGGCCTGACGGGTCACCTCACAGACCTACAGGTTACCAGCAACTTGTTTCATACAGGTGCTGGAGGCCTGTTGGTGGGTCCCGTCAGGCACCATGGCCCACCAGGTGGTCTCCGCGGGTCACCGTGCATTATTATCCATATGTGGATAATAGTAATTTTGCCCATTACTGTATGTGTTAGGGGGGGGTGTATTTAGTAATAAATATTGTTTATTATTTTTGGAGGTGCAACATTGGTACCGCAGGCCCGCGGGTACCCCAGGACTCCCGCGGGGACCCTGGGATGGCCGCGGGGACCACCGCACTCACGCGGGGACCCCTGCTTGGTTAGCCAGGGACCCCCGGACCCCCGTGGGGTCAGACGGGAACACCCGCGCGACCCCCGGGCTCCCTCCTTGTATTGGTGTTGCGCATGCAAAGATGAAAAGCAATAATTTTTTCTAAGTCCAGCTTTTTTTGCGTCTACTCTGACCTGACGTGTTCTGATCAACGCAACTTTCGCGTATGCTAAGGTTGCGTTGCTTAGTGCATCCCGCTTAAGGGCAGAATTTAACGCAAACAGGGTTACGAACGAGCAAAGTTGGACTTAGAAAAAATTCCGGAAAAAAGTACTTTTTAGAGCACAAAGTGTCTGTTTGCGTTGCTTAGTGCATCGGGTTGAGCGCAAAAGCACGTTCTAAGAGCACTTTGCGCTCTAAAAGTGACTTATCGGAGCTTAGTGCATGCCCCCCTATGTGAGAGGTTTAATGGTACCCTGAACCAGATGCTGTGGGCCTTCATAGAGGCAGAGGGGAATGACTGGGAGATTCACCTGCAGGTCTTGCTGTTTGCATACCGAGAGGTACCCCAATAATCTACTGGCTTTTCTCCCATTGAGCTCGACTTATTCCATGAGGGATGGAAAGGGGAGACTGCCAATACTGATGCCTCTGTGCTTCAGTACGTGGTAAATCTCCGGGACCGGTTAAAAATACTCATGGGGTTGGCACAGGACAATCTCAGGGATGCTCAGACCAAACAGAAGACTTGGTATGATCAGAATGCCTGTAGTAGATCATTCATCCCAGGTCAGCAAGTGCTTGTTCTGATGCCCACTCGGGAGAACAAATTAATGGCTGCCTGTTCTGGACTGTACATGGTTCTCAGAAAGATGAATGAGTGCAACTATGTTGTACAATTAGATGGAGAGACAGGTAGAACAAGACCTATCACATTAACAACAAGTATTTTGCACCGAGTGAGGCATCAGTGCTGGCTTTCTGTAGCCCACCGATGGGGGACCTGGTGAGCAATGCTCTGCCCGACCACCCAGGGGAGGCTAGGCAGGGGGGTACAGTGAAGCAAGTTGAGATAGGGTCCCAGTTGAGTACCCAGCAGAGTGCAGAGGCTAGACAGATGCTAAGGCAGTATGGGGTTCTGTTCTCGGACAAGCCGGGCAGAACACATATTACAGATCATCCTGTGCTCACAGGTGATCTGCGTCTTCTGCATAAGCATGCCTACCAAGTATCAGCAGAGGTGAAGGGCAGTATAGAGAGGGAGGTAAAAGAGATGCTGGCCCTACGGGTAATTGTACCATCCCAGAGCCCTTGGGTTTGCCCGGTAGTCCTCATACCTAAGAAGGATGGGTCCACCCGCTTCTGTGTGGACTACCGGCAGCTCAACACAGGGACGGTCTCAGATGCTTATCCCATGCCCCGCTTGGGTGAGTTACTGGATGAACTCATGGGGGAAAGGTATCTGACCACAATGGATTTGAGTAAAGGGTACTGACAAATCCCCTTGGCCCAGGAGGCTAGGGAGAAGTCAGCTTACATCACTTCGAGCGGCCTCTATGAATTCCTACTGATGCCATTCGGGATGAAGAATGCCCCGGCTACCTTCCAACACCTAGTCAATCGGTTGTTAGAAGGGATGCAGAGTTACACAAGGGCATACCTGGATGATATTTCTGTCTTTAGTAATTCATGGGATTGTCACCTGGTTCATGTAGCAGCAATTAGCAAAAATTAGGGAAGCAGGGCTTACTCTAAAACCCACAAAGTGCTTAGTAGGGATGGCTGAGGTGTTGTACCTAGGGCACAGGGTGGGGGGAGGGAATCTGAAGCCTGAACCACCTAAGGTTGAGGGAATAGTGCAGGGGTGTGCAGAAGCAGGTTATGGCTTTTCTAGGCACTGCTGGCTATTATAGGAAGTTTGTGCCACAGTACAGTGCCTTGGCTAAACCCCTGAGTGACTTGACACAGAAGCGACTCCCAGTTCTGGTTGTCTGGTCTCCAGCCTGTGAAACTGCATTTCAGGCTCTGAAGACCGCCCTGGCTAGTGCCCCTATTTTAGCTGCACCAGACTATACTAAAAAGTTCTTGGTGCAGACCGATACCTCGGACTATGGGATCGGTGCTGTACTCTGCCAAGTGGGGGAGGAGGGAGGAGAGCATCCTGTGGTGTACCTGAGTTTCAAATTGTTACCCAGGGAAGTGGCTAATGCCACGATAGAGAAAGAATGTCTGGCGATTGTATGGGCACTTTGCAAGCTGCAGCCCCTATCTGTACCGTCGCCCATTCACTGTGATCACAGACCACAATCCCCTGAGTTGGTTACAATGGGTGTCCGGCAAAAATGCCAAACTGCTGCGCTGGAGTCTTGCCCTGCAAGTGTTTGATTTCAACATCCAGCAAAAGAAAAGGAAGCGAGCACGGAAATTCGGACGGACTATCCAGTCCTGTTGACTGGTAACCTCAAGAGTTGTGCGGTCAGTCAAACCGCCAGTTGGGGCAATTTGGAAAGCCCCTACACTTTGAAGTGGTGGGTGTGACGGTGAAGGGGTACCCAGACCAGTAAATAAAGGTATTCTGCCCGGCTGGGTGCCCCTGAGTCATATTATGAATGTAAAGTGTCAGCTCTGCAGCCTAATAATGGCTGCAACCCTGTATTGTATTGTAAACTGTCTGTGTGTGTCCTGCTAGGCATAAGCGGACCACATTGTTATCATGAGTTACATTCTGTCAGTTATGTACTGTATCCTGTATGCGCATTACAAGAGTGTTTCACTGCTAACCGCAAGAAAGGAAAAAAGTTTTAAAACATGGCAGCTTGCTGCATCGCCTATAAGCAGCAAGCTAACTTTGGATAGGAATGTCCTTGAGCTCTGATTTTCGCTATGCAAAGGGCTAGGGGGTAATCATTAAAACAGTTATAGTTTATGTTTTATCAACTTTCATAACAAGTAATGAATGAAAGTCCCCCTCATTTTGGTGTATTAAAATTATAAGAGCAGGAGGTTTTACATTCAAGTGGGCAGAGCAGTGGAAACAATTGGTTCACAAGTACAGTGATTCCCAGACATATGGCCAGCCATTCCGGCAAGCGAATCATGCATAACTTAAGTCAGGACTTCTAAGACATCACACTGAGACGACTCCAGAATGTCTAGGAAAGTCCACACTTAAAAAGGTACCGAGAGTTTAAAGTGTTAGGCGGAGGGAAGTAAATATAAACAGTTTTTTCCTGCCAGATGTCCAGATGTCCAGGACAGGGAGACAACATGTCGCCAGGGAAGTGGACTTGGTTAGGTATTCTAAGCGGATCAGGTGCGAAGTTAGCGCATGACTGTAGCATACCTTGAAGCCTCTGCCCGGCTCCATGAAGTATTGGCAACCTTTGCCAATAGGTGGGATGCGTTGTTCCCATGCAGTGATTGACTGCACATTATACCGATAGGGCTTGTATGGTTTTAAAGTCTGTGCAGCCGATCGGGAGATAGATTCATCTAAGATTCCATCTAAGCTACAGCGTGCGGTAAAAAGACTTTAACATCGGAACCAAGATTTGTATCCAGTTTCCAGTATTCATAAGGACTAAGGGGCTTATGCAGAGAGGATAGAGAAGGGAAATAGCCCCATCTTTTGGCGAAAATACGTACCAGAGAAGCTTGTCCTGCAGAGAACATGGAGAGATTCATAAAATTCTCCACAGCAGGTTTCTTTACTTTAAAAATTGCCAAACACGTGGAGAGATTGGTAAATTCGCCATGTTAAAATAGGGTAGTATGCAGGTAGCATAGATGCACTGCAACTCGCCATTCTGCCCTATATAATAGCGAGTTCAATCTAGCCAGAAAAACTTGGCAATTTTGAATCTCATCAGAAAAATGAGGTAACGCAGCTTTCAGCATACGACCATAACTTGCTCCAATTCTGTGGCTATTTTCTTGCCGTTTTCACATTAAATAACGTTCCTCTCTGCATAAGCCCCTAAGGATTTGCTAACCAATCCTGCATTGGGAGAACAAAAAGATTATCTTTGGCGGCGTAAGAGTGGTTGCGGGAAGCGCCACTAGCCAAAGACTGTTTTGCGGCTCTGTTGTGCGCATCAACCCCGCTCCTGGATTTGGTGCCTAGAGACTTTATTTCGGTGAAGTTTGATACAGGAACATTTTATTTCGTGACATATTACATCGTGTTAATAAATCTACAAGCTATTGAATCATAAGGTATACTTAGTTTTTCACACATGGCTTCTCCATTTTGGCTTTATTTTTGTTAAATAAATCATGACACAGTGTAATAGGTCATGTGTTGTTGTTCATCTGAGGTTGTATTTACCTAATTTTAAGACCTGCTAGGAACAAATGATTGTTATTATGTCCTGATATGTACAACCATAGAATTCAAAGAGCGTGTACTTTCTTTTCACACCACTGTAACTATTATCCACAGTGTTCGACAAATCACCCAAAAATCTACTCGCCCAACCAAAAAATCTACTCGCCACCTAGTCCCGCCCCCAACCCCGCCCCTAGTCCCACCCCCAACCCTAGTCCCGCCCCCAACCCCGCTTTAAAATAAAATATATAAATAAAATACATTTAATAAATTCCTAGTCAGAACAACATTCATTTTTTACATAAATGTATTTATTGTATTACATTATACTACAATTAGTCCTTGTTACGTGTGTGGGTGTGTGTGTGTGGACGTCCCCGCTTCATAATATCTAAAGCAGCAATCCCGCCTGGGATCTTACCTGATCTGCAGTCCCTTAATGTCCAGGTACCCTCATTCCCGCAATGTTATACATTGGGGAGGTGTTCCCTACCTGTCTTCTGGGTTAGGGGGGGGTTCCGATGTCTTCCGTGTTGAAGCTTGAGTCAGATCTGGAAGACAGCAGTATAGGTTATTTCGTGTAGTATAGGGCAAGTAAGATAAATAGGGTAAATAAGAGATCCAGAGTGTGGGGGGGTTAGAGAGAGAGAGGAGTGGGGGGGGTTAGAGAGAGGAGAGAGAATGGGGGGGTTAGAGAGAGATAGAGAGAGAGAGAGAGTGGGGGGAGAGAGAGTGGGGGAGAGAGAGAGAGAGTGGGGGGAGAGAGAGAGAGAGAGTGAGGGGAGAGAGAGAGAGAGAGAGTGGGGGGAGGAGAGAGAGAGTGGGGGGAGAGAGAGAGAGAGTGGGGGGGAGAGAGAGAGAGAGTGGGGGAGAGAGAGAGAGAGAGTGAGGGGAGAGAGAGAGAGAGAGAGTGGGGGGAGAGAGAGAGAGTGGGGAGAGAGAGAGGAGAGTGGGGGGAGAGAGAGAGAGAGTGGGGGGGAGAGAGAGAGTGGGGGGGAGAGAGGGAGAGAGTGGGGGGGAGAGAGAGAGAGAGAGTGGGGAGAGAGAGAGAGAGTGGGGGAAGAGATACAGAGAGAGAGAGAGAGAGAGAGAGAGAGAGAGAGAGAGAGAGAAGAGAGAGAGAGAGAGAGAGAGTGGGGGAGAGAGTGGGGGAGAGAGAGAGAGAGAGAGAGAGAGAGAGTGGGGGGGAGAGAGAGAGAGAGAGAGAGAGAGAGAGAGTGGGGGGAGAGAGAGAGAGAGTGGGGGAGAGAAGAGTGGGGGAGAGAGAGAGAGAGAGAGAGAGAGAGAGAGAGTGGGGGGAGAGAGAGAGTGGGGGGGGGAGAGTGAGAGAGTGGGGGGGAGAGAGAGAGAGAGAGAGTGGGGGGAGAGAGAGAGAGAGAGAGAGTGGGGGGGAGAGAGAGAGAGAGAGAGAGAGAGAGATAGAGAGAGTGGGGGAGAGAGAGAGAGAGAGTGGGGGTGAGAGAGAGAGAGAGAGAGAGAGAGAGAGTGGGGGGAGAGAGAGGGCCGAGGCCACCCCCCCACCCCCCCGCACACCAACCGGGCTGCAGCAGTGGGGGACCTCCCGCCCCGGGCAGCGATCGGTGGATCGAGGGGGAAGGGGACAGGAGCAGGGGACAGGAGGAGGGGAAGGGGATAGGAGCAGGGGAATGGGACAGGAGGAGGGGAAGGGGACAGGAGCAGGGAATGGGACAGGAGGAGGGGAAGGGGACAGGAGCAGGGGACAGGTGCAGGGGACAGGAGAAGGGGAATGGGACAGGAGAAGGGACAGGAGCAGGGGACGGGAGCAGGGGACAGGAACAGGAGAAGGGGACAGGAGAAGGGGAATGGGACAGGAGAGCTGCCGCGGTGGGGAGTAGGGAGCCATGTGGGGACCAGGGGGATCGCAGGGAAGGAGCAGAGGGGCCGCAGCATGGGCTTGTACTTACTTTTGATGTCCGGGCAGAAAGAATGGCCGCTCGTTGGGGGCGGGCTCATATAGAGCCTGGCCGCGCGCCCTCAAAGCCTGGGAGCGCGCGCCAATCAGCAGTCAGGTAGGGAGTTTATTTATTTATTTATTTTTCAGCGCGAGCAGGGGAAAATTTCAGCGCGAACGAGGGAATTTAAAAAAAAAACACATGTGCTGCTTGGGCCAATATTTACACGCCCGGGGGGTTAAATCCACCCGCCCCGGGCGAGTAAATGTATAGGATTGTCGAACACTGATTATCCAGATATGGATAATAGATTATTTGCCCATTATTAAACACAACATTAGACAGCATTAATAAAGTAAATAAAACAGTGTTCTACTTACCCCTGGCATTATGAAGGGCGTCCTCATCACCATGCTGCAGGTTCCTGTCCTCCGTTGCCAGAAAGAATACATAATACATTCTATTGTCCCCATGCCTCTTAATCACCTCAGCTGTTACTAACCACAATAATAATAAGGGGTTAACCCACCCTCTGCCACTACCCACCCAGAAGGCCTAACAACCCTCCCCAGGCAACTACCCCACCCTTCACCCATTCATTGGTACAGTGGGTACATCATGCTCATATAATATGGGCATAATTTACTACTAAATCAAGAAATGGGGAAGGATTAAAAAAACAGACCCACAGGGGGTGTGTGGGTGGCGTATTAGATATTGCAATGTTTATTGGGGACCTAGGATGTGGGTAGTGGGAGTGGGTGAAGGGGATATTAGCCCCAAGGATTGGTGTTTAGGCCATGCAGGGGTTAACCCCTTCATTACCTTAGCTGTACTAACCGGTAAGGTAATGAAGGGGTTACATCCACCCGCAACTCCTCTGCAAAGCCTAAACACCCACCAAGGGGCCAAATACCACCTTCCCCCTCACCCTCACCCTCTACCCACAATAAGCCTGGCACGAGTATGTTAACCCCTTCATTGCCTTAGCGGTTAGCCGCTAAGTTAATGAAGCTGCTTCAATGTAATTGTTAATAATAGTGTACAGGACCAGGGGGTCTCCTGAGCTGAACTGCTTTGATTTCAGCCTCGGAGACCCCCTGCTTCCCGAGTTACAGGCCTTGATATATTAATCACCTGGTTACGTCACGCAGACCCTTTAAATATGGGTAGCAACAATGGCATTCGATGCCCCATACCGGGGCCTGTAACTCGGGAAGCAAGGGGTCCCGAGGCTGATATCAAAGCGGTGCAGTTCAGGAGACCCCATGTTCCCACACACTATTATTAACAATTACATAAAAGCAGCTTCATTACAATAATGGATAGCCGCTATTGTAATTAATGTTAACATTGTTTACATTAAAATGTTATTCCTAGTGTAGATATGCAGGGGTCTCAGGAGCAGAACCGCATTGATTTCGTTTCCGGGGACCCCCTGCTTCCCGAGATACAGGCCCCATTATGGGGTGCCGGTATCCCTCTGCTTTGTTTACATCCCACGGTCACATGATCGGGACATCTCCATTAATAGGAGATACCGGCACCCCATAACGGGGTCTGTATCTCGGGAAGCAGGGGGTCCCCGGACCTGAAACCAATGTGATTCTGCTCCGGAGACCCCGTGCTCATCTACACTAGGAATAAAATGTAAATGTGGATATAATTTTTTTTCTGACGATTTTTTTTGCAGAGAGGCGGATCTCTCTGCAGCAGGTACAAGTCACCAGATGAGCCCTTATCGGAGGGCAGGTCCTTTCGCCGCCAGCAACTCGCCATGTTTGGAAATTTTACTCTCACTGGTATCCGGGCATTTCTGCATACCATGAGAGCAACTCAGCAAAAACATGGGGAGTTCAAAATCCTGCCGATTTTTTTTTCCGGCGCTTACTGTATGAGGCCCTTAGATGGGATAAAATGTAAAGTATATTTTATTAAACGGTATGTTTAAAAGGTATTATGCTGGAGGCGCATGCGCGACGGCTGGCTGCATGGACGTGTGAGTAATTAGCTCCGTTCACAGCCGGCACGAAAATCGATAAAAATAGCACATAAATCTCACCGAAACCCACAGAAAAGCTCCCATAGCCATCCGAAGCTCCAGGGATGTCAAGGGCAACGCGCTCGAAGCGGACCTCGTCGGTCTTAACCGAATACTTTGCCAAGGGAGAAGCGGGCCGCGCCAAAACCCACGAGGGGCCTATACACAGTGGCTCCGAGTCTGAAGGAGAGGACGGGGCTGATCACGCAATGGATGATCAGATAATGCGCCGACGGGACATGAGGGAGTTTTGCATGGACATAAAACGCTGCTTTCAGTCTGAATTGACCGCTCTGCGGGTGGACTTAGGCAGCATAGGGATCAGAACAGACTCCCTTGAAAGGAAACTCGACTCCTCCATTAAGGCCCAACAGAAAGCGGAGAAAAAATTTGCCCAACTGAAAGAGGAGGTGCGGGACCCTCGCCGACCGACAGGAGGACGCGGACAATCGAGACCGCCGAAACAATGTGCGGATCCGGGGGGTCAGGGAGGAAGAGACGGATCCGGAGGATTTCGTGGCCAGATGGCTCCAGCAGCTTATGCCTGAAAAGTCGGAGCGTGACACCCATCTGGACAGGTGCCATAGAGCCCTGCGCTCGAGGCCACAGCCAGGAGACCCCCCCGCGACATCATAGCACGTTTCCATTTCTTCAGGACCAAAGAGTCCTTTTGTCAGCTGACCCGGAATGAGGCACTATTTGAAGGCCACAAGATGCAGGTCTTTCAGGACATTTCCCCCGCTACCCTCCTCAAACGGAAAAAAAAATTACACCCATCACGAAGGTACTACGTGATGAGGGGGTCCGCTACCGCTGGTTATACCCGTTTGGCCTAATGGTGATCCGCAATGGCGTCCCACAAACCCTGCGGCAGCTAGAGGAAGGGGGGAGTTTTTTGGCCAAACTCGGGCTGCAGGATAAAGCCCCTGCAGAGGCGGCTATTGAACATGCAACCCCAGACCCAACATGGCGGGAAGCTGGGAAAGCTAACAAGAGCCGACAGCCTCGGAGCCCTAAGTGAGGAGGGCTGGTGACAAAGATGACAACTGACAACAAAAATAAACCTAAATCGTTAAAAGACTATATTTACCCATGACAAAAGGGTAATCCGGCTCACTAGACATCGCCAAAGTTAACAAAGTTTGCAGTGTTAAGGCTCAAACGTTGAGAGCCGCCTGGGGAATTGGTTGCTCCAAGTTGCACTTACCTCCAAGCCGCCTCCGCAGCCCAGCAGCAGTGTTCCACGTCTGGCGGCCATCTTGTTTCCTCTCCGACTGACCATCTAGCTGAGGGCGGTACCTGATGACGTCACTGGGAAGTAACGGCAAAACCCCGCGAGAAGACCTGCGGGGAGACAAACGGGACCCTCCAAGATGGCGGCGACACTGACCAAAGGGGGAGGAGCCACAGCGCAAGCCTACGGAGGCCGGGAGGAGCGCGGGAGAGGCCCGAGGAGGAGGATGCCAGAGACGATGAGTGGCACGGGACCACATCAGACGGGGAATGGAAGAATTGAGAGTAGAAGGGGGAGAAGGGAAGGTAGAAGGGGGGAGAAGGGAGGGCAGGAGAGGGAGAAGGGAGGAAAGATGGGGGAGAGGGGAAGGAAGAAGGGGGAGAGGGAGGGGGGAAGAAGGGGGAAAGAGGGGGAAGGGGGAGAGAGAGGGGAAGGAGGTTGAGAGGAGGGAGAAGAAGGAGAAGAGGGGGAACGGAGGAGCAGAGGGGGGGGGAATGGAGAAGAAGAGGGGAGGGACAGGAAGAGAAGAGGGGGGGGGAAAGGAAGAGTAGAGAGGGGGGAAAGGAGGAGAGGAAGGGGGGGGAAAAGGAGAAGTGGGGGGTTGGGAGTTAGGCATAGAAAGATCGCATGCTGACTACAGGATGAACACAATTACAAGGCCCCAAAAGGGGACAGTGGGCTGCAAAATAAGAGGTCAAGGAAGACCGAACAAAAGCTAGGGGAGGGATTCCGAGTTAGCTATAGGGAGGGAGGGGAGCTGGAGGTAAGCTAGGTTCCGCAGTTAGGAACGCGAATAAGTTGGGGGGGGGGGGTTTGAAGATAGAGTCAGTTCTTTAAAAGTGCTAGAGGATAGCTCATGGCAAGAGATACCACGTACATAATGGTAACATTTGTTTGCCGGCGGGGGCTTCAGTCTGGCCGTC
>NC_134485.1:306936521-307018021 GCF_040206685.1 Ascaphus truei | reverse complement strand
TACACAAACAGGGAAAAGACCCGTTGCACTGCAAAAGCTACAGACCAATATCCCTGATCAATTCGGACATTAAAATTTATGCCAAACTCCTGGCCAATAGATTGGGTCTCATCCTACCCAGACTGGTGCACCCAGATCAAGTCGGGTTTGTCCCGGGTCGACAGTCTTCAGACAATACTCGACGAATCATTGATCTGTTAGAAATAACCAATGCCAGATCAATACCAGTTATGGCGCTCAGTCTGGATGCAGAAAAAGCATTTGATAGGATAGACTGGCCATACCTTGAGGCCACGCTTGGAGCGTTTGGGATGGGAGAGAAACTAACAAAAGCAATTTTCGCCCTTTACGAGAATCCGTTGGCAAGGGTTACCCACCAGGGGTTCGTCTCGGACCCCTTCCAAATTAAGAGCGGAACACGACAGGGCTGCCCGCTCTCCCCTCTCCTCTTTGCGTTGTGTATGGAGCCACTAGCCGCCCACATACGCGAGAGCAAAGACATTACGGGTATAGACATTGGAAACCAGTCGCATAAGGTGGCACTCTATGCGGATGACGTGTTCCTGACTATATCTAAACCCCTTACCTCTCTTCCAAATCTTTTTGACCTGCTGAGGAGATTCAACAGGATCTCTGGATTCAAAATAAACCAGTCCAAATCTGATGCCATGAATATTAATCTCCCCACGCACATGGAGAAGCTGATCGCCTTAAATTTTAATTTTAATTGGCAACCGAAAAACATTAGATACCTGGGGATCAACGTCACCAAGTCGTATGACACGCTATATCAGGCAAACTATCCCAAATTGACACAGACTTTGAGAGGGGACCTCAAAAGATGGTCCACCCACAATATCTCGTGGATCGGAAAGATCCACTGCGTTAAGATGAACCTGCTTCCACGCATCCTATACCTATTCCAGACCCTCCCAGTGCCGATAGGATTGAAGGATGTCCTCTCACTTCAATCAGCTATAGATAAATTTATCTGGGGAGGCAAGAAAGCGAGGGTGGGAAAACAAATTATGCGTAAACGAACGGAAGCAGGAGGGCTGGCGGTACCTTGTTTGTTGTCCTACTACAAAGCGGCGCAATTATGCCAAATCGTGCAATGGCACACGAATCCAGACTCAAAAAGATGGGTCGCCCTAGAAAAGGAGCTCTGCTCCCCTGTGGCTCTGGAACATGTAATCTGGCTCCCCAAAAAGGCACGGACTAGTGCCAAACTGCCGCTATCCTCCATGAACAACTCGATCTCGATTTGGGAGGCCACACGTATGAGATGCAGTCTGACCCATAAAGCGTCAGGTATGACCCCACTTTGGGATAACCCACTCTTTGCTCCGGGCCGGACCAGCGCAGACTTCTCTATCTGGAAAAAAAGCAAAATTAACAGGCTAATAGATCTGGGGGGAAAACGAGGCGTTCAATCATTCGATTTACTTAAAGAATACCAAAACATTCCCAACGCCGAGTTCTTTAGATACCTCCAGCTCAGAGCGTTTTATCAATCAGTGCAGCCCCACATACCAATGACGAATTTTGAAAAGCTCTGTCGTTCGGGGACATCCACCGAGGGACTCACATCGCAGATGTACGGGGAAGTAATCAGTTCTAGTAAGACAGTGACGGACAAAACGGGGTATATGATTAAATGGGAAAAGGACTTAGGGGAGGAAATTGAGGTAGAGGAATGGACAAAAATTGTGACGGCGACTTCAAAAAGCTCAATGTGCACGATTTTGAGGGAGAATGCATATAAAGTTATGATGAGATGGTACCACACCCCCACTAAATTAGCTAAATTTCTGCCCAGCTACTCCCCATTGTGCCCAAGACAATGCGGACAACAAGCAGACTTGCTCCACATGCTGTGGTCTTGCCCCAAACTTACGCCGGTCTGGGATTCAGTTAATGATTGGCTGAAAAGGATCCTCGGCACATCCACCCCCGTCGACCCATGGCGGTTCCTTTTGAACAGGCCGCAAAAAGGTCTCTCCAGGGGAGCAAACAAACTGGCGGTTCATTTCGCAACGGCGGTGAGGGGGGAGATTGCAGCACGTTGGAAACAAAATGAAATCCCAATAATCGCAAAGATCAGGAACCGAATTTGGTCAGTTTGCCAGATGGAGAAATTGATGAGTCTGGTCAATGACACTGGCACAAATTTCCTAAAAGTCTGGTCACCATGGTTGGCACAGACAGACATACAGGGGGTAGATAGGGCCACGATTTGGCATTGATAGATGTAAAATGCATTCTCCCTTAAAGAGGCCCTAAGACACCCCGACGGTCCAAGAGCACACACAGTTCATGGATGGACAGAGAGTGTGGGGTACACCGGTTGCCCGCCGGACTATCGGTTTTCTTAACTGCAGAGAGCCAGCGGTCGCACGTTTAGAAGCGGAACCTCGGTCGGAGACCCCTTCCCACCCCCCCCCCCCCATTTCCCCCTCCCGGCTGGGAGCTATATGTAGTTTGTCGGTTAGTCTGTCTGTCTCCCCGTTTGTCCAAAGTACACAGATACTACACATGCTGCATGTTTTCCAATTGCAGGAGGCACGTTTCCCTCCAATGTTTATCATGAATGCATGACATGTATGTACTCACACAATTCAAAAACAAAAAATTTTAAGTTGAAAAAAAAAAAAAAAAAGGTATTATGCTTGTGCACAGTAAAATAAGCTGGGACTTTCAACATTGGTATTCTGAGTTAGCAAGGGGGCTACCAAACTGTGGTGCCACTTTGTCTACTCGAAGTCCAGGCTTGAAAGCCACAGATGCTGCCAGAGGTGTGAAGAGCATTTGGGCAGGATGGCTAGGTTAAGTCCCCACGTCCTGGGATCAATGCAAGCCGTTTCAGCTAGCATTCGCCTTCCCAGACATGGAGGTATCTTAGCCCCGCTGGTGGCTTCTGCATAGCAAGTGTCTAAGATTGTCCTTGTTTCATTCAGAAGACTCATTTGCCCAGCTTCAGAAGACTGTCAGCCATGTGATTGGCTGTTGGAAAGTTCCCACGCTGGGATTGGCTGTAGTATTTTGTGAATGAACTCCAAAATACTATAAGAAACCCTGCAGCCAATCCAGTGTTGAGATTCTCTAAGATTTCGAGCGCCAAAACAGCAGTGACAAATTTAAAATCACCAAAAGATGCTCTTGTAGAAATAGACACGAACCGGCTTCAGAAATTTCAAGGCAAGAAATTTTCGGCCCACATTTCGGGGCCAAGTTCTCAGAATAGAACATAGCGGTAGCGGCTAGGATTGCAAGTCAAAAAGAGTAACAGAACATTTGGTGCTATCTCCCAGTCAAGGGATTTTGGTGTCTCCTGAGCGGATACTGTGGTGGCATCAGGAACTTCATGCCGATTTGAGTTCCAGGACACTTCGGGCTAAGTCCCAGTCAACTACAAACTTTGTTCTATGGACTGTAGAAGCTAGGAAAGTCTAGTGTTTTCCCCAGTCCCCCAGTAAGTGTGTCATTCTCTTGTATTTTGTAATCCACTGTGTTTACGTCTGTTTCAATGGAATAAATGACAATTTGTTTTACTATTTGGTTTTGCTCAGTGATATGATCCCAGTGTAGCCCTTTTTCTGAACCCTCCCAAAGGAACTACTGGCCACTGTATAACACCTGCGGCTCCAGGAGATCGGAGCCTCCGCTAGCTGGGAGCCTGGGGTAACACTTACACATTTCCTTAGCGCAGCGCCTCCACTTACCCAGGATCCCCGTGATGTGAGATTCCCCTGGGCAAGAAACATACAACACCTTATGATTGTAACTGGTTTTTACTAATGATAATGCAACGTAGCAATAACACATACATATACTTATACTCTAACGGTATAACTTTAGCGGCTGCCCCCCTCATCAGGGCAACGTCTCCGTCCCCTCACCGCGTGCCCCACACACCGTGTCCATATATTAATGTGATGGTACTATATGGTATAGGCTCAGTCTTGTAACCACTCGCTCAGTGTTCCTACAAAGAGTTTAGCCTAAGGCGGGATCAGCGCCTGATGACCGGTGTTGGTGCACTTGATGATATAGTACCTGCGTGCTCGGCTCTGCAACCGCTTCACAAAGTATCCGTCGAGTTCCGGCCCGACATCCAGGATCCACCGCCCGGAAGACCCCAACAAGATGGCCTATGCAACCGCAACGAAGGGCAGCGCCCAACCTTCTGCACGGGTACGCAACTACAACGGAGTCCCTATCTGACTCCGTGAATTTCTGTGACATTCGCTGCACTATAGGCCGTCCCTACAGCACAGCAACCTTAGATGGCTTTAGGGAAACTCCTAGGGCCTACGGGGTAGCCTATCCTATGCAGGTGGTCACTGGCCCCCTGCACCCACACTAAATTTCCTCTGCCCACCCGGGTCCCCTCTGGCTAACTCAGCCTAACACCTGCAGCAAACACACTGCATACACACAGGCAACCTGCAGCAACAACACACAGCACACGCTGCGCACACTGTGCCTACTTGTCAATGCTCACAGCACTACCAGCCATGACACTGACAAGCCTGCACCCTCACACACCTAAGGGCAGAGTCCCTAACCTAGGGGCTGTCCCTCAGTTCTACCCACAACCCTAACAGGGATTGGGGCCTGCCTGGGACTTGGGGAATCCTTACCTGGTGCAGGAGCCACTTGGTCCCTGCACCCTTCCTTCCCCTTCCTGCTCCCAGCTCCAACTGCCAAACGTGGTCCCCGCAACATTGTAGCTTTCCTCCACAGGAGAAGCTGCAAAATCCTATTTGCTGGCTGGCTGCATGTGATGTGGGTGAAAGGGAAATCCCCAGAGGCTGCTGGGAATTGTAGTCCACTCAGGACCTCTTTAGCATTGGTACCGCGTGCGCTACCCTTACTGCGCCTGCGCGACCAACGCGCACGCTCGCGCAATCTGTCATGGCGGCCCCCGCTAGCCTGGTGTGCCGCAGAGCCTCTGAGTGCTACATGGGAGGTCTCTGGGGCTGAAAAGAGACCGGGGTTACACCAGTATAAAGGTGTAAATGTCTGGTCTCCCGTGACAGTCAGCAACACATTAAATATAACATATTGCACCTGAATACGTTGCTCCTACAAGAATTACTCTAGAAATTACTAATAACAGGCATTAGCCGAAGCGGATAAAAGGAATTGGGGTCCTGCTTTTTAAAACAAAAAGTCTATATGAAAACAAATCAGGCCTGGCTTTAGGGCAAGGTGAGCAAGGCAGGCAAGGAGGTTGTGTTGGGCCTCATGCCTTCAGGGGCTCCACACTCCCACCTCCAACTTCCGCCCAACCGGAGGGGGGAGCTGGAGTTGGGAGCTTTCTTCTGCAGCGTCATGATGTCATGGTGACCCGACATCAAATGACACCATGATGTGTTGCCATGACAATGCAGGATGTGGGTCGCTCTTTAAGGAATCGCCAAGGCCTGCAAGTAAGTACCACTGACTACTCCTAACAGAGGGGCCCCACTGCCAGCATGCCACCTTGGGCCCTGCAAACACTAAGGAGGAGGGAGCCCTGAATTTAACCTTGAAGCAAAGTCTTTTGTGCTTCATTTTGGAAAGATGCAATATTGATGATAGAAATGTAACTAGGTCCCCTTGCCCCCCCCCCTTACCTCTGATGCGGGCGCAGGGAAGGGGGAGGGTTGCGGCTATCAGTGGGGCTCAGGTGCTCCGCTTCGGATGCCGGTACAGGGCGCCGCCATCTTTGCCCCTCGCGCATGCGCAAGTCAGTCGCGGCGGCCATCTTAATCTAGCACGCGTAGAAGGGATAGCGCGCATGCGCAGTACCCTGTGAGTTGCAGTGGCCATCTTGGAAAGGGCTCAACAGGGGAACTACATCTCACAGCATGCTCCGGGAGATAGAGGCAGCCAATAGGGCTCCCAGGATTTCCTGCAGAGAGATAGATACATTTGGTGCGCTCAGGACCGCGCGCCAGTCGGATGGGGAGCAGCAACCAGAGAGGTAGTGTCCAGGGAGTAGTGCTCCTCTGGATTAGGTCTAGGTTTGCCCCTTATGCCCCAGCTAGGTCCCGACCATGTGCAGCTTGTGGCTTCTTCAGAGAAAGGCCATAGATTGGGACACTTCCCCAGTATCTTAAAGTGATAATGTAACATTGAAGGACGCACGCGGTGCACATGGCCAGCGGTCTGGAACCAGACCACAGCAACGTAAAGAGACATTTATAGAGAAACACTCATGCTGGAACCTCCTCAGAGGCGGACACCTGCGGACAAGAGAAGATCCAGTAGACCGCATCATGGGATCAAGTTGCGGCTTGCGGATCCACCATCTTTCATCTACCCTGGTCTGCATGGAGACAATGAAAGTATCAACAAGTTCACCAATGGCAAAAAACACATACAGTGGGTACCGCTATTCCACACAATTTGGGTGGGCTTGCCTCTGTAGACACCGGGTGGTTAGGTGCCCAGGGCACCTCAGTTCTTTGGGGGATCTAACCGGGGTGTGATTATACATTGTATGTGGGTATTGCATTGTGGGAAAAAGACAAAAAAAAGCGCAAAACGCAAATGGTGAAGTATGTCATAAAATAAATATTTTAGTGATAAGGAGGTAAGTATTCTGCGTACATCAAGGTTGAACAATAAAAGCATTCACGTGCAACATTGCACAAAATTACCACACTGCGGTCATCTGAATTGGTGGTCTTGAAGGTGTAGCCCCAGTGGATTGTCTCCTGTTGCTGCCAAGATGTCATCTGCGTCTCTCACAGCCCAGACGTCTCGCGATCAGCATCCAAAATCCTTGAGCTGCTAGAATCAACACACCGCTAGGAACATCTGTTCTATGTGAAGCACTGTGAGCACGCGGCAAATGCGGAAGTCTCTATAGCTAACAACGCACGTCCGTGCAGAGGCGCTCTCACTGCAGTCAGGCCGACCGGTGCACAGCAACAGCGTTCAGTCCCGAGACACTGTGTTTTTCAAATCCATTCCTAATATTTCGAATGTGCTCCTGTTTTCGTGTTTTTAAATTACGTTTCGTTCTCCCTACATAGTATAATCCACAGGAACATTCCAGTAAATAAACTATGTACACTGAGTCACAAGTTATAAAATCTTCTATGGTGAAGACTTCCTTAGTTTTTTTAGAGGAGATAGTCTTCCGATTAACATGCATAAATTTACACACAGAACATTTAGCACAATTAAAATTACCCATAGGTTTATTACCCAGCCAGTTTTTAGTAGAAATTGGACATGTAGTTTGTCCTATGTCGCTAGGAGCTAGGACATTTTTCAAATTTGAAGCTTTTCTATAAATGAATCTCGGTCTTCCAACCAGATGGTCACCCAACACTGGGTCATTACTCAAAATAGACCAGTGTTTAGAAAGCACCTTCTCAATTTGCTTATAAGCAGAATTGTAATTAGTCACAAATGCCACGTCTACTTTTTGTGATGTCAGTGTATCCTTAATGCCAGGTTTCTTATCCTTTTAAATGAACAGATTGTCACGGTCCATAAGCTGTACTCTTTTTAGTTCTTTTATTAAATAATCTGAATTATAGCCCCTTTCAATAAAGCGACTAAACAGTAACTCTGCTTGTTTCAAAAAGGTGTCATTGTCGCTACAGTTTCTCTATATACCTGAGGCACTTAATACTGGCCGAGTGCGTTCCGTGTACACTTTACACTCTACAAGTGACGTCATTGGAGTGCGCGAGGGTCGGGACTGAACGCTGTTGCTGTGCACCGGTCGGCCTGACTGCAGTGAGAGCGCCTCTGCACGGACGTGCGTTGTTAGCTATAGAGACTTCCGCATTTGCGGCGTGCTCACAGTGCTTCACATAGAACAGATGTTCCTAGCGGTGTGTTGATTCTAGCAGCTCAAGGATTTTGGATGCTGATCGCGAGACGTCTGGGCTGTGAGAGACGCAGATGACATCTTGGCAGCAACAGGAGACAATCCACTGGGGCTACACCTTCAAGACCACCAATTCAGATGACCGCAGTGTGGTAATTTTGTGCAATGTTGCACGTGAATGCTTTTATTGTTCAACCTTGATGTACGCAGAATACTTACCTCCTTATCACTAAAATATTTATTTTATGACATACTTCACCATTTGCGTTTTGCGCTTTTTTTTGTCTTTTTCTCTTAGTTTGTGTGAGTGCCGAGCCACTCTCTGATTATAGCAGCACATGCTAAAAACCAACGGACTGTATGGTTTGCATATTAATTACTTTCACAGTAGAGTAGTACCTTGTTTAGCATTATACTTGTTTAATTTAGCACTAATATATAAGGGATATTTGTATGGTACACTGTATAACATAGTTATCTACACAGTTAAGGTGTTTTTTGGGTTGCGCACTTCAGTTTTTTTTTATTGCATTGTGGGGCCTGTACTGCTACTATGTGTTAGTTACATGTATCAGTAAAGATAAGTTGTTATACCACCATGTGTATATTTATTCTTTTACTCTGTGGGTTCCTGGGAAGGGGTTATCAAGCTGTGCTTTGATCCCTCCCAGGTGGAGGTGCTGTCACCAGATAGAAAGTTATCACCCCAGGCTCCCAGTGGCGGAGGTCAGGCCTCCTGTATGCCAGACAGGTATCCAGCACATGTAGTTCCCTTAGACATGAGGAAAAGAGGCTACATTTGGAGGCTCTGCTGAGATTCAAACCTGAGGTGCCCAATCTAAATTAAAGACAGTCAGGACCAAAAGGGAACATGTCCCTACCACCCCACCAGAGTGTCCTCAAGTGGGTACTACGTCGCCAAGTGTCTCCCCATCACGAGGTATCCATTAGCCAGGTTCCAATATCACTGCCCATGCCTGACCTGCGCGACACCCTGAGACAGAGACCGGGATTTACTAACACCCGCATTATAGATGTAAAATGTGATCCATCCCTTCTGAGAAGCACGGTTCAAGTTGACTGCCGTGGCGGTGTACCAAAGAACAATGCTCCCCAGTTTCTACAGCTCCCTGAAGCCCCACCCGATGGAAGTCCACTCATATGCCCCAAACGCAGTGCCAGAGCAGAAGCATCTAGTATCATCCTTAGCGTGGAAGAGTGTCAGGAGGTCACATCGGTCCCTCACCGGAAAGCTCTAGCCGGAGCGAAGCTGGCAGTCGACGGTCTGGATGGAGCCACCGCAGTACCAGCTCAGCAACTTGCTGGAGTACTGCAGCAGCTGACAGAGAAGATAAGTCAGCTGTCCCCATCGCAACCCTACCGCAAACTCAAAGTCTTCCCTGGGATAACCCCAAACCCCATCAGGGAGGAAGAGTTTGGAACCTGGAAGGAACATACCCTACATGTGCTCAGTGCATGGTCCTGCTCCGAAGCCGTAAAGAGACAGCGAATATTTGAATGTCTACGGCCCCCAGACGCACAACTTGTTCAAATGCACCGCGAGACGGAGGGAGAAGTCACTGCCCGATAGCTAGTTGTACTTCTCACTCAGGCCTATACTGACAAGGAGGATGAAGATGAATTCCTGGCTAAATTCTGTGCTCTCAGACAGAATGAGGGAGAAGAATTGTCAACGTTTACACGACGCTTGCAAATGTCCTTATGGGGATTGCTCTCCAAAGAAAATTATCCCTGCCACTGTAGTAAATGAGTACAGATTCAAACAGCTCATGAAAGGATCTCTACCCTTAAACCCTCATGAAGCGAGACACCCCTGGGTCCGCAACACCCCCCAGCTTCATGGAATTGATAGACCATATAAGGAAGCAGGAGGTTCAGTTAGGTTGAGCTTATATTGCCGGTGAAGCCGACTTGACCGTCGCGTCTAAACAAATGCATTGTCGCTGTCGTCGGCATTTATAGTGAACGCGATGGTGATGGAGCGACGGAGCAACAATGCTACCAAAAATCTGGTAGTCACTTTTATTTGATTTTTTCGGCAACAGTCTCCCCTTGTGGCCAATCAGGAGCTTCTCCGTCCCTCTGCCTTCCCCCTTTATGTTGTCGCTTGCCTTGTAGCCAGCGACACCACCTAAATTTGAAATATAACAATCGCAAGGGCAATGGTGACGGGTGATGTCATCTGTCGTGTCGCCGTCGTCGCCACTATAAGTGCGGCCTAACACTTCCACACCCCCGAGAAGTCTAAATCTTCTACAAATTGGATGAATTTCTTCGCAGGAACAGCTTGTTGCTCCCACTCTTCTTTGAGGCTATCCAGAATCCCTGAGTTCAAATGGGGAAAACCCAGTGGTACTTCTCGGATAGCAAACAAGAGATAAGGCAACAAGGTGTCCCAGTTCTTACCATCACTAGCAACCACCTTCAACAAAATCCTCTTAAGAGTTTTATTAAATCTTTCTACCAGTCCGTCCGTTTGCGGATGGTAAACAGAGGTTCATAGGGACTTTATTTTTAGCTCTACGCATAATTCTCGCTTAAGTTTAGATGTAAATGGGGTGCCCTGATCTGTCAAAATTTCCTTTCGAGTCGGGAGAATACTTGGAACAATCTTTAGCTATGGCTTTGGAGGAAGTATTATGTGAAAGCACCGCCTCTGTATAGCGAGTGGCATAATCGAGAATTACTAGGATGTATTGATGACCCTTGGCAGATTTCTCCAAGGAACCAACTATATCTATAGCAAACCTCTCAAATGGAATCTTAATATTAGGCATAGGAATTAACGGGGCCCTCAAGCTTGGTCGGTGGGCTGTCAACTGACACTCGGGGAAGGAAGCACAGAAAAGTTTTACTGCATTATATATCGCTGGCCAGTAAAATCTTTATAGGATTCTTTTCTGTGTTTTCTCTACTCTGAGATGACCCCCCAAAAGAATATAGCACACATTGCATTTATTTCTATTACAGCAGGCAGGGAATAGCCTGCAAATTGGGGTTTAGAAGGCTGGGACAGGGCAAATACAGCAGTGTGGTGCAAATAATTTTAACCCCTTCGTTCCCAATGCGAGTTGGGGTTAATCAGCCGGGTATACTACCTTTATTTAGGCCTGATTAATCCTCTCCTCACCACACACCTCTCCCTGGCGCGTCACTCCAACCATCAGGGAACACGCAGGGACTCCCGGCAGCGCACGCATCTCACTGTAACAGACAGCCCGCTCAAACGCGTGGCAGCCGCTCGTGCACGCCGCTCTGCCTCCAATTCATGGATTACCCTCAGCTGGGCTACACCTGAACCTCAGGTAACGTCCTCCTATCAGCTCTCCTCCTACATCTAACCACTCCCTTTCCTTCCATTTTCTCGTCTCCCTACTTATTCCCATTCAGCCCTCTGCTTGTTGCTGAGCATAAACTTTAGTTTATGCACCATGCTCACTACAGCCTGAGTTCCTGCTTGTATCCTCACCTTGCCTTTTTAACGTTGTAACCCCTGCCTGTACTTAGACCTGCCTCTTCTCTATTCCTGGACTTCGACTAGTATTAGATTCCCGCTCTCTCTTCATCTCGACCTCGGCTAACGGACTACGACTATTCTTCTCTCTCCAACCCTGTCACCGGAGACCAGTGCTTTTAGCACAAAAAATAACCTGATCCTTTGATTGAACAAAACGTGAGATAAAATAAATTGTAATTTATTCACACGACAAACACACCGCTTGATTTACAAAATAACACAAAATAACACTTACGAGAATGAGGTAAAACGAAATATATGGTTTCCAGAATGAAGTCCATGAAATACAGTCTCTAGGTATCAATTCCCAGGAGCGGGTCGAAACGCAAACAAGAGACACGAAACCGTCTTTGGCTAGGGGTGCGCCTGCTGCCCCTGTTTCTCCACCGAAATAAATATCTTCATTCTGCCCTTGCAGAATTCGTTTATAAGTCCTTAGTTCTAACGAACTTTGTAGTGGGGTACAATCCTTGGTTGCGATGGAATCGTCTTTGTACCGCACGCTATACCTTCAGATGGATCACAGTTGAACACACACCTGATAGCCTGCACAGGCTTATAACACCCTCCCAAGCCTATCTGGGTAATACACAGCCAATCTTGGTGTGGGAAGCAAATTCCCACCCAATGGCAAGTTTGCCAACAGTTCCTGCAGCCGGAAAGAGGGCTTCACGGTATGCCAAGGGTCATGCGACAACCTCAAACTTAACCCGCTTAGCATACCTGACAAAGCCCCCTTGCATGATGGCAGATTGTTTACCTTTCTCCAGGATGCCCGGACATCTGCTAGGCAAACTGTTTATATACATTTCCTGACATTTAGCACTTTCACCAGGTTGGTACCTTTTGAAGCCCCGGACCTCTGTAGACAATCTGGAGTCATCACCACAGGGAGTCTCAGAAGTCCGGACTTACATTATGCATGACTCATCCCTGGACAGGCTGATCATAACTGACAATAGTGAATGCTTAATGTATCCACTGTCCTGCCTGGCTGAAATGTAAATGTCCCGGTTCCTATAACTTTAAAATACTAAAATCAGAGCCTCTCTCAGTTATGGCTTTATATAAATGTTTAAAGTGTCAAAACCATACCTGATTATATGTTTGCCCCGTAGCACTCTGCATACCAAAAATCAGAAAGCTAGGACCTTCATATCAAAAGTTAGCTAGTTAATTATGTGTGGGCTGTGATGTGGTTTGTGGTTTAAATTTTCCCCGGTCTGCAGTTTGGGGCCGGGATGCAATGTTGCAATACCCGGACCCAATCGATAACCACAGACGCACTTTCCCAATTGACCTTAATTGGATGATGAGATCACATTATACATGGATGCAATCCGGCATCTTTTCCTGACCGCAGACCACTTAACCAATATAGCTTGCGATTAAGGCTTCCCTTGCTTGTCTGCTGATACACAGTGATACAATGTTGCAATGCCGGGCCCCACCACATAACCACAGGCACACTTATCCAATTAACCCTTTAAACAGTGATAGAAGCCCTTTATTCCTAGCGGGCGCATTTTAGACATGTTATTACCCATTAATAGGACTACATCCAGCCCTGGGCTGCAGAACTGACACTCTACAGTCACTTTATCTGATTCAGGGGAACCCAGCCGAGCAGAATGCCTTTATTTCATGGCCTGGGTACCCCTTCACCATCACAAACCACGGACCACAGCAAGTATCATGACCTACCTACAATCTCCTACCCTGACCCGGCTATACCTCCTTGACTCTACTATTCAGACCTAGCCCCATGGTTGTAGGGCCGCGGTTATACACATCCCCACCTCAGCCCCACAGTGTTGTCCAGGTTGTAGTGAGCATCCATGACATTATGCTCAGCCATACAAACCTGGACCCCGTTGGGGTGGGTTGACAACTACAAGAGATTAGTGTCATGTTTTGACAGGTAGAAGGATGTCTTAATCTGAATAATTAGCGTATGGAGGGGTTCCAACACTCCCTAGGGGGCCTAGATGACCAGATAATGCCCTCGACATGACCACCGCCACACCCGTGGTTGCGGCTCCTGTCGCCACTCCCCTGACCCCAACTTCAGAGCCACGTTTGCCTACTTCTAATCGTTATGGGGGTGACCCACTAGGATGCCGGGGCTTCCTCAATCAATGTTCTATTAATTTCAAACTTTTACGCGCACATTTCCCTTCCCAACGTTTTAAGGTGGCATATATAATCTCTCTATTGACGGATGATGCTTTGGACTGGGCCTCACCTATCTGGGAGCAACGACCAGATCTAACCTCCGACTTTGACCGATTCAGAAGGGTCTTCAACACGCCGGGACGGAAGGTAACCGCAGGCTCCACTCTTCTTAACATCTCACATGGGAATTGTACTGTGGCCCGCTATGCCCTCAAGTTCCGCACAGTCGCTGACACTGGCTGGAATGATGAGGAGTTGATGGTGGCATTCTGTCAAGGACTGTCCGAAAACCTCAAGGATGAACTGGCGATGCTAGAACTTCCCACGGGATTGGAAAGTCTGGTCGCCCTCTACATACATATGGACCAATGTCTTCAAGAGAGAAGGATGGAGAAAAGAAGGTACCAACGGAGTACACACTCATTCGTCTCGCAGCCAGCCACAGGTGGAGATTTTCCATCTACTCCAACAGACGAACCCATGCAAATGTGCCTCACACGTTTGTCCACTCTGTCACAGGGGTTACGGAGAAAGTGTAGACAGAATGTGTCCAGCTAGTAGGGGTCCAGAGTTGCTGGATACCTCAAAAATGTAGCCGGGAATCAGGTCAGATTCCCGGATACATATAGACATTGCTCCGGCAAAAATTCCCCTTGAAAACGCTTGCGCGACTCACCGCTAGGATACCCTGCTTCAGCACAGATCAGAAGGGTAAATGGGGCACAGGAATGTGAGATGTCCCTGAACTTGTGAAGGGGTCATTAGGTTAAGTGGGATACCCAGTTAATTCCCAGGTCACCCAGAACCTATATAGGTGTTCTGAGGTGCTCCAAACATGTAAGGAGTTTTAAAAGTCCAAGTCCAGTATATAGTGTGTGGGGAATATGGCTAGTAGAAAAAAAAGTGCAGCTTTTTATTCTATTCCCCTATCCAGAAAGACTTAGGATATTTTCAAAGTGTACTGTATATTTTTATTAAACAATGTGTTTTAAAACATGTATGCTTGAGCACAGTATTATGAGCTGAGAATTTCGTATCCAATGTCCTGAATAAGTCACTGGGTTACCAACTTTGGTGCCAACGTGTCTACTCCGACATCGGACTTGAAAGCCACAGAGGATACCAGAGGTGTGAAGACCATTTGGGCAAGATGGCTAGGTGAAGTATCAACGTCCTGGGATGAATGAAAGTCCTCCGGTCTACCATTTGCCTTCCCAGCCACAGTGGGTGGCTTCTGAATCCCAAGTTGCTGAGGTGGCAATCTTGTGCATGCCCTTGGCTGATTCAGAAGATTTGCTTGCCCGGCTTCAGAAGACTGGCATCGCTCTGATTTGCTGGCAGGAAAGTTCCCACAATGGGATTGGCTGGAATATTTCATGAATGAATTTAGAAATACTATAAGGATACCTCAGCCAATCTGGTCATCAGATTCTAAGCGCCAGAACAGCAGCAGCATATCTGAAACGACCAAAAGATGCTCAGAAAGAAATAGCAAAGACACCGGCTTCAGAAATTCGAGGTGAAATATTATCTACAGTAAGTCCAGCTTTTTGGGACCCAGTTCTGTGGACATCCGTCTCCGGGTATCTACCTATGGGGTGCCCAATATGGCTCACTATAAATATGTGAAGCGACTCAAGGACAACCCGCACCGCACATATCAATTGGCAGAAAAAGTCTCAGCCCAGATGAACGTATGCAACAAGAGGAGGTATGACCACAAGGTCCGCTATCGGGAACTTCGACCCGGAGACGCTGTTCTCCTACGCAACCTAGGGATCCACGGCAAACACAAGCTGGCCAACCACTGGCACGACGGGCCCTTCAAAGTATAATCCCAGATGCCAGGCCTCCCTTACAGAGCGGGCGTCCCCAGCTATAATTTTTTCACCCCTCTCTGACTCTGAAAGGCCCCCTAGCTTCCACACAGGTACCTGCACCAATCAGCTGTGGCTCCTCAGCACACTCTGGTTATGCCCTCTGCTTCTATTGCATCTCCTACATTTATTACCCCTGTCCTGCCCTGCAAACCTTGCTTTGCATAGTCTTAGCTCTGGTGGATGTGTGCTTTATTCATGTCTTCGTTACAGTGCTCTTTAGGTTCTGATCCGGCTTGGCTGATGACTCTCTCTTGCTCTCGACCCATAAAAAGACGCAGATGGCAGGGTAAAGGTTTGGCACATAAATCACTTGTTTAACATCCCACAAGTGGGAGAGAGTGACCCCAAACCAGAGACCATAGTAACAGCCAGTGAGCCAGAGGGGTCTGAAGAGCACTCCGATCCAATAGATGAAGCAAATCAGGATCCTATGGAAGGAACCTCAGCTGGTTTAAATGGAGACTGGTGGGCACCTCCCGAAGGAGCAACGGTTAATGGGCCTGCGCCTCATGTACCCTCACCAGTGGCTTCAACAAGCCTTCCACATGACCCACGAAGCCCAAGCTTTTTTCCTCAAAGAGACATTATAGCGACTGATTCACTGTAAGGAGCCGCGGCACAATCGCTCCATCCCCCCTATAGCCCCCACTCACCGGTACCTCCGCCGCAACTCTCTCCCTTCTCAGTCGGCACCGGGACATGCGGCCGCCATCTTGCTGGGAAGCACACGGGACACGCTTACAGAGCGGGCGTCCCCAGCTATAATTTTTCCACCCCTCTCTGACTCTGACCAGGCCCCATAGCTTCCACACAGCTCATGCAGGGTTCCTCCTCCTGATCAGCTGCGCCACAGGTATTCTAAATACCTGAACCAATCAGCTGTGGCTCCTCAGCACACTCTGGTCCTGCCCTCTGCTTCTATTGCATCTCCTACCTTTATTACCCCTGTCCTTCCCTGCAAACCTTGCTCTGCATAGTCTTAGCTCTGGTGGATGTGTGCTTTATTCGTGTCTTCGTTACAGTGCTCTTTAGGTTCTAATCCGGCTTGGCTGATGACTCTCTCTTACTCTCGACCCCGGCTTCCCCCTGATTACGCCACTTCTCTTATCCCTCTGTTACGCCGGTGCTTCCCGCAGACCAGACCCTTCCCCTGTGCTGAGGTGGGACATAGGGATACACGCACCCGCAGCAAAGGGAGCGCGTCCGGAGTGTGGTGTTAGTGTTGCCAGGCCAGGTATAGTAATGAAGACAATACTTGCCGGTACCGGTAGTAGAGGAGGAGTAGTTATTGCCGTTGCCAAGATCAGGTATAGGAGAGTTGCGGATGATCGAAGGTATAAGCCGTGTTACAGGGATGCCAGAAGTCACGAAGTCCAAGTAGAGCCGAAGTCGAGAGCCAGATGGGGTAGTCGTCCAATCCGCGTCAATACCTGAGGAGTCACTGAGAGAGTAGTCAAATGCTTCCATACAGAGACTATGTCGAGCGACGAGTGATGGGAAGCACAGGCATAATAAAGCTGGGCAGGCCAATGGGAAAAGGGGGCAGGCCTGGAGGACTGCAAGGAGTCTTCCCTGATAGGAGGGAGGTGTTACAGCCCAGCTGAGTGTAATCCTTGATTTGCATGGAACTGTATGATGCTTGGGGGTGACGCCTCACTGCAGGAGCAGTGGTTAAAAGTGCTCTGTTAGGCGTGTGCTCTGTAAGCTGGGAATGCATGCACATAACGTCTGGGGCTGGCGTGCGTGTAGGTGTTCGTGCCGAGGGGAGTGAGGGGAGTGATCCCGCGACTGCGGCAGGGGCGAGGAGCCGTGGAAGCTGGAAAGGCAGGATTGTTTTGTGTGTCCAGAGGCTCCCTGCAGAGAGGGAGTGATCTGTGTGGGAAGCGAGGAGAACGCCGATTCCTGACACCCTCGAACTCGGCTTGTACCTCAACCTCCTGGACCTCTCTGCTCCCTGATCTCGGTTACGGCAACCACTACGGCACTTCTACTCTTCGGATCCGGCAAGTATTATAGCTGTAGTCTCCTGGCCTGTCCACGCAATCACCACACTCCGGACACGCTCCTTCTGCTGCGGGTTCGTGTAATCTTACCTGCCACCTCAGTGAAAGGGACAGGTCTGGTCTGCGGGCAGTACTACCGTGACATTTACCCAGTATGAGAGGGTCAGGGCCTCAAGCCTAAGACAGCATCTCACAAGAAGAAGACACGGCAGCAGAGAATCACAGGAGCCAGTGATTGAGACGCCCTCCTACTAGAGTGGCATATTATTCATTAGGGACACCTGATTATGAGTCTCAGCAGCTGTCTCGGAGCAAGCTTGCTTTAGTTACAACTATGCACACCGAAATGTTCAATTTCAAGTCATGTGTGTTGTGTTAAGTTGTCTATACTGCATGCATTTATCATTATTTAAACTCATGTACAGTGTTATGATGTTACCAAGCGGTGACATTGGTTTCTCCACCAGTGGAAGGATGTAGCCAGGTCCCCCTTACCTTCTATGCGGGCACGGGGAAGGGGGGGGCTACTGCGTACACCGCTAGGTAGCACTGCAGGAGGTCTGCAGCTATCAGCTGGGCTCCAGTGCTCTGCGGCGGACACCGGTACAGGAAAGCGCCATCTTTGCCCCTAGCGCATTCGCGGGGCACTCGCAAGTCTTGAGCGCTCATGCGCAGAAGGGATATCATGCGTGTGCAGTACCCTGTGAGTTGCGGCGGCCATCTAGGAAAGGGCTCCACAGGGGAACTACATCTCCCAGCATGCTCTGGGAGATAGAGGCATGTGACGCGCAGCAGCCATTAGGGCTACCAGGATCTCCTGCAGGGAGATAGATACATTTGGCGTGCTCAGGACTGTGCACCCTACAGAAGGGGAGCAGCAACTAGAGATGTAGTGTCAAAGGAGCAGTGCTCCTCTGGATTAGGCCTAGGTAGCCTCACTTAAACACAAGGGGCTAATTACCCCTTTATATTTATATGTAATCAACTTTTTTATCGTATGTTTATTTTGTATTGATGCAGTAGTCTACAGCCCTATTAGGGAGCTTTGGTGAACGTGGTTATTTCCCAAATGGGAAGGAGATTGGGTTTAACACGTTGTGTGGCATAGCAGTTCGTAAAGCATTTCAATGGGGGTAGGAAGTGTAGTGTTAAGAATACATGTTCCCCTTTGTAGTATTTAGTGGCCAGATAGCCATACAGATGGCCAACTGGGCTACTAAGGGGTTAATATTTTTAAAAAGTTGATAGTTTATTTTATTAACTTTTCTCATGGACTGTATTCTTGTTATTCTTACTCCTATCCAAGTCATATTTCAGGATCTGGATGGGAGTAACTTAAATCGCATTTAATCTTATTTCCTGGCGTTAACCTAATAAAGTGAAAATGGTGTGCATTTTATTTCTGCTCATTTGCATATCATCTTCACTAATGGCCATTACAAATAATGCTATGCTTACTGTGATTGGATGGGGAAAAAAAACCACTTACGTCGATTGTGGTTTTCGGATGATTGCGTATTGTTAAGTTCTACCGGAGATATTCAAAGCTCTGTAACGATGCGTTAAGTGTTATTTTCAGCCATAATGAGTGTTTGAGTTATTATAATGAACATTTGTGCTATTGATATACAAAAGAGGCATCCCCTCTAACAACACATATCCCGGAGCTCAGTTACAGTTAACACAGAGATTTAACGTAACATACAACAAGGTGGCGTTACTCATATCAAGGCCCAGAAATAGGTATTTTACAGGTCCTGGATAAGTACAAGACCACTGTTAGGTTTAGGTTGGTTAGGTTTAGTGTTTTCTTTTTCTCTCCTGTCTTCCCTATTATTAGTTTAATTAAACACCTATTCAGGGTTTTGATGGAAGTAACTCCATCTTTGGATAAACCAGGCTAAACAGCATTTTATTTGAAACTAACGCAAGGCAGTGCTAACTTCACTTGGTGTTAAGCCTATGCTAATAAAATAACTAATGACCATTGTTTTTGCATAAGCAACATTTAGCTTTGTAGATACTTGTTAAACCCAGGGAAACTAACAGATGTTACCTATTTAGGTAACGTCACTTTAGTAGCCCAGATTTAAAGGACTTTTGGGGATCGACATTTAAGGGATAATTTAATACTGCTAACGAAGGTTATACATGTTATGTTTGTTAGCCTACAGTAAAGGGATGTAAGAGATTATGTGCAATTCAAACTAATGTATAAATACAGAGAGGCCTGGAAAGTTACCAACCCCTTTTTTGCTATCTCAGTTTTTCTACATATGTCTCCCTAATGCTGAATAGAACACATACTGTATATCTATCCTACAGAATTACATGTTTTTGGGGTGAATAGGGTGCATGTCTTTTTAAAAACATTATATGTGATTCCTGAAAGCACTCTGAATAGCCCAATTGATTTTTTTCCAGGCATCCTTTTTAACTCACACCAAAATGATATGTGTTTTTACACTACTGATCTAATAAGCAGTAGAGGAGTACCATGTACCCTCCAGAAAGTACAATTTGTCAGAGAAAACCAATAAATTGTGGTGTAAAGATAATACTTTTATTGACTGCATCATGTTATTAGATGATAGGTTTCAAAAACTCTTTAGTCTCTTCTTCAGGCATAAAAATATCAGGATTATTCAAGTACTTCTTCAAGATGAAATGGGAGGAATAATAGATCCTGTGCTGTCCACTGCATGGTATCAGTGCATCTGTGTTATAAATGAACAAAGCTTTACACAATTTGAAAGATAGTATCTAAACAAACAAGAATGCAAACCTTATTAACCAAATATTTGAATTTCAGTATGTAGCTCCCAAAACTTTGAGTTAAAATTCAGGCTGTTAGGAATATCTATATAAATGTATTGATACTTAGCTTTATTTTTTCATTTTGTTTTGTATAACTAGTAATTAGAAACTTAAATATTTGACAGCAGATAAGGACTCCTTGGCACACATATTCTGACATTTCCTATCTGTTGTAAAATCTCAAACCCTATCTGACCCTTAGCTCTTTTTCCTATTTAGGATAGATAGCCCTATGTCTATCCTAAGCATTTTTTAATTCCGTTAATGTATTAGTATCTACCACCTTTGTTGGGAGGCTGTTCCACAAATTCACCGTCTGAACATTTCTTCTTTACAACAAAAGTTAACAAACGACCTCTGTAGGAGCCCTTTCCAATGACTGGGAGGTACTCGTAAAAGTCCTGGAACGCAATTCGGCATGCAATCCCAGCCGCAACCGCTACATCCACAAAATGGGGGAATCTGAGGTCCTGATTGGCTACAAGGTTTCTTATAGGTTTCAGAGTCCTATTCAGAAACCACTACAACCAATCAGCATGGGGGAATTCTCCTGCTAGCCAATCACCGATTTGCTGGTATTCAGAAGACGGGTGTGCACCGATTTGGATTCTGCTAAGTGGCATGCGCCAAGCTGGCACCTCTGCCTCGTAGCATATAAAGCCCACCCACTGTCCAAGTTCTGCAGAGTCTGGGGCAGGGCAAATGGTTGCCGGATAGCCCTTTGTTAGCCCAGGATGGAGGTACTAGGGTATAACTACAGTACTCCTCCTGTTCTAACACCTTGACATCTCTGAGGCTTTCAACTCCGGGTCTTGAGTAAACTCAGTGGTGCCATGTTGGGTAGCCATCTGCTCTCTCTGAACCACAGACTTGGAATCCCACAGCCACATACATATACAATGTTACAAGCATTCACATTTATTAAATACAACCTTTAATAAAATTCTCTCTGCTTATGTGTCTTTGTGTTTTAACGGGTCTATGTTTTCTGGTCCGGAGTCAGTGGCACACTGCACAGCCCAGACTTAACTGTACCCACAAAATAAAAACCCTCACAACATTTGGACATAGCTGGAGCACCCCTCTGAACCCCTAAACCTGGTTCAGGGTGACTTGGGCATGGTCTGGGCATCTCACCTTATGCTAGGGACACCGGGACCGTAATGGGGATACCCTGATCCCCCACGCTCTCTTTACTTTTCCAGTTTGTGCTGCAGCAGGGAACTCTGGTGGTGAATCGCAAGAACGCTTCCAGGGTAGGATTTTGCCGGAGCACTGCGCTTCAATGTGCCTGAGAATCTTACCTGATTCCCGGGTACATATTTGGGGTATCCCATAACTCAGGAACCCCACAACATAGCGACAATCTGATTGAAGTTTCCCCGCAAATCCCAACCTCAAACTCACAACCACGCGAGCTCCACTGCCCAGCACCCATGGAAAGGCAAGAACACAAAAATACTGAATTGTCGAATAAAACATCTGTGATGCATGCACGACAGTTAGGTCCAAGATCTGACACTCTAGGACCTTAACACAAGTATCAGGTGTAACCAAGTGGGCTTAACCTTTATTATTGAGCCTGGTTAACCCCATCACCCTCACAGTAGGGAAGAGCATACAGATGCTCAAAGAAAGGTTGAGCCTTCACCGATCAACCATACTCAAAGCCTTGGATGACATGGAAAACAAAGAAGACCTTAATCTTCAACCACTTGCCAGACACTTTAAAGAACAACACGGATTGTCCACACTTCGCTGCATGCCAATCATGCAAGCCCATGTTCCAGCGAGAGGGGGAGACAGCAACAAAATACTTCTTCAGCTAGAAGCCAAATTAATCCACAGCCTCAACATGCTCAGACCGAGAGGACTTAACGAGGATTTAAAATTTAGTTGCTTTTGTGATACAAGCAACTGGTCCATATTGGATTACAATGACTGCTGACAATGGGAGCTGAACGGCGCCCACAGCAGACTAGAGTGGATACAAGTACGGCAAAGGATCATAACTTCAGAGGATCTACCAGCAATACTATGTTTATGTGATTTCCTGGGAACATCAACGAGGATCCAGATATAGGATTTCAAATGTTTGGATAATACTGAGCTTTAATTAAATTATCATGGGTGTGGACATGATGTAGTATTGATGCTCAGTGGCTTATTACATGATGGGTGTCTAATCTTTTCTTTTCCAGCATCGGACAGCTGTGACACTCCTTGAGAAAGGGCTGCATAGCCTGAAACACGTGGCAGAATTGTCCTGTTCTGTTTTCAGTTTTTTAAATATGTAATTAATAAACTTTTTTTATTTTTCTCTATCTGATGAGTTGATCGGTGCTTACGTTTTTGGACTCTGCTGTTCTACCAATTTTTTCACTTACCTTCATTGTTTGGCGATTGGAGTGACGCACATCCATAGCGCAGGTACCTTTGACACATCACGGGAGAACGCCGACGGAAGACGGGCACCTCCACGTGTAGCGGAAGATCCAGCAACAGCCAGGAGTTTTCCCGGATGGACTGAAGCCCTAGCACCACTTCGGCTCCAGCACTCGGGATCTCCACGGCCACACGCAAAGGAGTCAGGTATTTACTTATACCTCTGGATTATAGGGGATGCAGAAGTGAGGAACGAGAACGACACAGTGGACTGGGGAAGTAGAGGTCCGCTTTATTCACGGCTTCACTTTCCCCACCAGTTCTTTATTAAGTGTCCATCTTTCCCTCCAGTTATTTCTTTATTCACCATCATAATGTGACAATGTCCATTATTGGTTCTTTACCTGTTTGAACCTACCAATGCAAGTCCACAGTATATCATTCAAGATAACACACATGGACATTATTTTGGGTTTCTTTGCCATGCTTTGAATATTCCCATTTATGCTATTTTTGGAGCTGAGAGTAGTACTTTTCCATACCGTGACTAGGATTGACCCTGATCTATTGGACTTGAAGCATCCTCTCAAAACCATTCTTCATGTGATTAATTGACAGAAATTTCTAATACTCATCAACAAGGTAACAGACCATGCTGTATGCTAGCGGTGTGCCTATGGTCTTAATGACATTTGTGTGCCTTGTTGTCAAGGGAGACCAGCACTTTTAACACATTTATACCTGGATCATTTGATTGAGCAAAGTAAGGAGGTAAAATAAATTGTAATTTTTTTTCCACGAAATGACATACACACAATGTTACACAATTACACTCAAAATACACTTACTGGGAAGGGGGCAAACAAAATAAGTTGTTTCCAAAAACAAATCTTGAAAAGCAAAGTCTCTAGGAGCAATTTCCCAGGAGAAGGAGTTGCTCGCAAACAGAGCTGGAAACAGTCCTCAGTCAGCAGTGCCAGTTGCAACCACTGTGTACTCCGACGGAGCTGCTTCATTCGTTCTTCCACTGCTGTAATGATACTAGGAACCTTAGTTCTTATCAAGTCTTGAAGCTTGTTACAAAATCTTAGTTAAATCTTATAGAACTTTAGTTGAATCTTGCATGAATCTGATTCCTGACAGGCTGCACAGATTCTTATATTGTTAAAACTCCTATACCTAACCTATGCAGCCAATCACTCAGTGGGAATATTTTTCCCCACCTATCCCGAAGTTGCCAATACCTTACAAGCAGAAGTGGCTTCTCATTCTGCTAAGGGCAAGAGCAAACCTCACACCTTTGCCACTTAGCATATGAGACCCAACCTCCTTACCTGGCGACACTCAGTCTGGGCCATTTGCCCAACTGCCCGGACGTCACAATAAGATGAACCAAACAACAAGTGTTAATGGCACAGATGAAAAAGTAAATAGTGATGTATTTATGTGCAATAAAACCCAGTGAATAAATAAATAAACACTGATATCACATATGCTGCAGCTCCCTGGGACAGGATCCTCTCAGGTGAATGCTTCTTGATAACCTCATGTGTATGTAGCCATGCATAATAATGACTGCATACATCTTCCCTGTTGGCTGTAAGCCCTGGTAAGTACAGGCCTGCCAACAGTAGTTATGGAGGTTTTCCCTCACACCCTGGTGTGGTGTCCTGTGTAAGGAAGGGAGTGGCTGTATGCTCTGAGTCCCTGGATAGTGACCTCAGAGATGCGCCTGCCCCCTGAGGTATAAAGGGCACAACACTGTCAGTTAGTGTTGTTGAAAAGTGTTGCAAGGTTGGCAGAGAAGCATCTGGTAGAATGTATCTTCCTGCATAAGGGATTGGAGGAATACTTTTGTGACCCTAGTGCTGTAACTAGCGGTAGCAGAGTGACCAATCAAGTCTGTCTAAGCCACACTGTGTCCAGGGACCTGGCACAGTGGTGATCTCCCTAGGAGAAAGGGAATCCCACTTCAATACGGGAGGGCATACCTGGCAAAGGGACAGCACGGAAAGATGTGCGGCTAGAGCCGGCAGCTGCATAGGGCAGTCTGCTACATCCAAGTCTATAATAAAGATGCCTTGTTCAAAGAAACCCCCACTGTGTGAGTGTGAGATTACTCTGCAGTGGCGGTCACCACCAAGAAGGAGTTCCTCACCAGGACCCTCTCCCTGCGGAAGCATAGACCCTGATGAGGTGGAGGCGCTGCACGTGAAGTAAGTTGGACTCGTACCCACTACCTCAGCTACCTGTCCTGATGATATCCTCTTATAACACTAAGCGGGAGACTAAGGAGTCCTGTTACTTGCAGGTGCACCACCACACACGACCTTGTGATGGGGACCGGTTAGACCACACGGGCCAATGTGAGATTGGGTGGTCAAACAAGGGGGGTCCACCCGTTACAATTGGAGGCGCTGTTGAGATACCTGTTAACAGGACAGGCTTTTGCTAGGCACACATTAGGAAACAGGGAAGTGTCTGCTGCCACTTTGTGCTGCGTGGGACGGAGCCAGGGGTAGTCAGGGAGATGCTGGAGCTGCATGCCGCAAAGACGCCTTGGGATCCGTAAGGGGTTAGTGAGTCTGGAGCCAGGGGCTATTGCTGTCCTAGTCGCCTTGAGGTAGTGCTAGCGGGGGACGCCTGAAGGGGTAAACTGGTAACTTAGGGCAGGAATTCTGGAAGGGTCCGCACTAGGCTAGCCAAAAGTAGGTCGACGCCCAAGGTACTGCATGGAAGAGCCAGAGTACTCTAGTCTCCTTTCCAGATCACTTACCAAGGAGCACAGACTGGAGGAACGTGTTACAGTAGACACAGAAAGAGTGAGCCTAGCCTGAGGTAGTGCAAACACGAGTCAGATCTACATTAGGTACACAAGGTGGTGCACAAGGCATGTTTATTGTACGGATGTGGTAGCTGCCCCGCAGAGTGGAGCTCCACGTACAGGAAATTGGTGTTCAACGATCAATAGAGAACCGTCAGAATGGAGGATCTGCACAGAGTAGAAGGTCCAGGATGGCGGGGAGAGAGAACCACAAGAATGGAGGATCTGCATAGAGCAGAAGGTCCAGGATTGCGGTCAGAGGAAGAACACGCATATGAACTGTGCGTGGACGAAGAACAAGCTACAGGAGAGACTCTTGTGTGTTTGCTCTGGAATGGCGTGAAAGCCGTGGCTGCGCCGTGTTTATCATGTTTTTGTTCTCGGGATGATACCCCTGAGAATAATGAGCATGACAGTGTGATCCGATGGGAGGAACGAAATGGACTTTGTTATACCCCAATTAACAAACAGCCAGACGCTGCCTTCAATGAAAAAAAAGACAATACTTACCAAGATGGCGGTTCCCGCGTTCCCGGGACACCGCGTGGGCATGCTGCAGAAAGTCTTGCAACTTTGCAGTTTGCTAATTGTTGGCCAGGATTGGCGCCAACGAGAAAACTCCACCCCGATGGGGAGTTTGGCGCGAAAGCTGGAGCCGCGCCCTCATGGACTATGACTCAATCCGCACCTGTGCTGGGTCAGCCTACAAGTCTACGAGACATCCCCCTAGTTTCAACCAGGGGGAGTGGTTTGCGGTTCCACCGGATGTCGACAGAGAAAATGGGAGGAAGGGTTGCTACATCAACCCATGCCTTTCAGTTGCGAAGAGCCATTGACCAATATAGACCTCTGAGACGAGTGCCTCCATTGGTAAAGATGGCTGAAGCTGCTGACAAAGTGGACCAGGGTCCGGTGATCTCCACTCACCCTTATTCGGCTCCAGGAGGCTTCCTGGTAATCCGTGTGGAGGGTGTGGAGACTGTGGCGTGTCTTTGCCTGCAGTGCAGACTGCCGGGCGGAGCCGTGGGCAGCGAGGCCCGATGCTCCCACTGTGGACTGCAGTATATGTGGCCCATGACCACATTCGTACCAGTGCAAGCTGTGGGAGTGACCGGAAATGTCCCGATGCCGATAGAAGAGCAGCCGGGAGCCCTCTGGAACAAGAGTGCAAGTCCCGCGGAGTCGGAGTCAGCCCTGGTGCTTCCGACGGAGAAACCCAGCCATCGGAGAGGTGATCACCGAGGAGCCCATCGCCGGTCTCCTACTGGGATGCCTCAGCCGAATTGCAAGCTAGAATCCTGGGACGAGGAGTGTGCAAGGCTGGCGAGTAAGACAGTCATAAGAAGAGACTGTCATACCATTGGTACGCCATGGAGGGATGCAATTCCTCGTGGTGTGGAGACACGGAGTCGAGTGTCTCTGGTACCGCGACCACCCGATCGCCGGAGTCCCACTGCCGTGGTGACTAGTGGATCGGATGGAGGTCGATCCACCCTGACCCTGCGAGGTACTAAGACACCGTGCCTTTTGCAGACCCAAGGGGTGGAAGAGCAGGAAGAGCGAGTCCAGAGCCAGACTGGATCGCGCAGCAGATGGGCGTTGGCGGATGTCCTTGTGGAGAAAGAGATCCCGATTGGGGATCCACCCCAAGATGGCGTCGCAGCACGTGCGTGTGCGGAGGTGGTTCCGGAGGACCAGAGCGGCATCGAGTGGGAGATGGTGGCGCCTCTGCGGTCGAGCAGCGGGAAACGATCCCCTACTACCAGGGGGAATGGGCGTTCGAGTTGCAGAAGCAGAAGCCCCGCTGCTGGAGACAAGAACGGACTTTGTGGCGACGTTAAGGCAGGTATCGCTGGAGAGCAGGTCGTAACCCTGTCAATGCCTACTGTTCGGTCCCGTCCCCAAACCCCGTCCACACCCAAGGTTAGCCCCAAGGCCCTAGCTAAAGCCCCTGTACCGTCACTATTTTATTTGGGTCCAGTTCCAGCTTAGGGTTGCCGGGGAGTCACGGGGTCCTTCCGATGATCGGACTGGAAGCCTGGACTTGGGAACTTCAGATGATGGGTCGGAGGGAGGAGGGAGGATGTCCCGACAAGTGTCGGTATCTAGTAATTGCCCTAGTGTACTAAGCATTACTGTTAGAAACACCGCACCGTACAAAGGAGTCGTTGAGCGATCTGAGGGTACGTCTGGGGTATCTTCTGGTGGGCCTGATGAGGAGTCCCTAGAAGAATCTATAGACCATAGCTCCGAAGAATGGAAGGAGACTAGATGGTGGGCCCCGTTGTACGAGGGGTATGTATCCTGGTTCGACCGCACCCGCTTTATCTTAGAGAGGGAGGGGGTGGTTGATCACTGGTGGGCTGCCGGTGACTTTGATGATGAGGCATACCTTAGGGCCCTAAGGGTAAGGTGGGATCGTATCCAGGCAGGCCTTATTATCCCTAAGGGGTCCGCAGGGTTGGATGACCCGGTAGAGACCGATGAGCCCCTGTCATGGGTGTTGCCCGGGGCGGCTGGACAAAGTAGCTTGACCAGGGTGTGCCGAGCTGAACGGGCTATTGCGGCCAAATACAGAAGGTTGCATGGGCTCGATTACCCGTATGTCCCGGAACCTCTAATGAGAGAGATAGAGGAGAATAGGGAGAGATGGCTCAAAAATGATATCCAACATTATATCATAGAGAAAGGGGGAGCTATTAAAGGGATGCAGGCCGAGCAGAGGGTAGCTCAACTTATGCGGGTCTGGAAGATAGGACGCAGTGTGTACATGCACAAAGTGGTGTATTGCAATGAGCGAGGGATACCACGGGAATACAGCGTGACTGTGCATGATGCTGCGGGGCGGGAGGTGAAGAAGCCAGATCCTCGGCATTATTATTGATTAACCAATAGAGTGGTCTGCTGTTTTCTTTAGCGCTCCCTGCTGGTCAGTGAGTGAGATGGGCTTGCATTATTATGTCAATGTGATGATGTTTGCCATGTTATTTGTGTGTTCTTTTGCAGTGTTTCCTGGCGCAAGGTACACCAAATTTAGGTCCCAGCCGGGACGGTGGGTATTAACCAGGGGGAGTATGTAGCCATGCATAATAATGACTGCATACATCTTCCCTTTGGCTGTAAGTCCTGGTAAGTACAGGCCTGCCAACAGTAGTTATGGAGGTTTTCCCTCACACCCTGGTGTGGTGCCCTGTGTAAGGAAGGGAGTGGCTGTATGCTCTGAGTCCCTGGATAGTGACCTCAGAGATGCGCCTGCCCCCTGAGGTATAAAGGGCACAACACTGTCAGTTAGTGTTGTTAAAAAGTGTTGCAAGGTTGGCAGAGAAGCATCTGGTAGAATGTATCTTCCTGCATAAGGGATTGGAGGAATACTTTTGTGACCCTAGTGCTGTAACTAGCGGTAGCAGAGTGACCAATCAAGTCTGTCTAAGCCACACTGTGTCCAGGGACCTGGCACAGTGGTGATCTCCCTAGGAGAAAGGGAATCCCACTTCAATACGGGAGGGCATACCTGGCAAAGGGACAGCACGGAAAGATGTGCGGCTAGAGCCGGCAGCTGCATAGGGCAGTCTGCTACATCCAAGTCTATAATAAAGATGCCTTGTTCAAAGAAACCCCCACTGTGTGAGTGTGAGATTACTCTGCAGTGGCGGTCACCATCAAGAAGGAGTTCCTCACCAGGACCCTCTCCCTGCGGAAGCATAGACCCTGATGAGGTGGAGGCGCTGCACGTGAAGTAAGTTGGACTCGTACCCACTACCTCAGCTACCTGTCCTGATGATATCCTCTTATAACACCAAGCGGGAGACTCAGGAGTCCTGTTACTTGCAGGTGCACCACCACACACGACCTTGTGATGGGGACCGGTTAGACCACATGGGCCAATGTGAGATTGGGTGGGTCAAACAAGGGAGGTCCACCCGTTACATGTAGAAGGAAACACAAATGCATATGGTATAGTGCATTAACATTTTACTTGGTATAACAAACACAGGGGGTAAAGGGACCACTCACACTTTCCCCGCTGGTAAAAAGGCAGAGTGACTTCAGGCACAGTCTAACCCTACTCCAAGCTCAGCTCCTCAGCTCCTCGGCGTGCAGGGATTCCCCGATTTGAGTCCTTCACTCGCTTCCTGGGTCCTCGCGTTCGTCGTGCATCAGCCAATCAGATTTCTCACAGAGTGGGTACGGTGGCCTCAGAAGTACAAAATGCCCAATGCGTTTCGTCAAAACGTTGACTTCTTCTGGGGTTCTGCCATTTGCTCTCTGCAACCTATCTTTATACTCTACACTATCACAACCTAACCAGATAAAGCTGATTCGTCATAAGCACTGGTCCGATAGTGTTCTGTCTCATCTAATTGCTATTCTAATCTGCATGAGCTTTCTCATTGGGTGGTGCAAAGAAATCCTATTTGAATACAACGTTTTATACATTGCTGCTAGAATACAATATACTAACAACTATCTTTAATACATAAATTTATACATCACATTTAAAATTGCTAAAAAATACTAAAAAAGGGATCCTTACAATATATGTATTCCTATTCTATGCATTTAAATGACAGCAGTTTAAAATTCCTGCTGAGGAAAAACAAAAGATTAGTTAATTTCCAATTCACAAAACATAAATTATCATATTGACTCCTGATGATTCAATGATAAAGTTAAACCTTTTAATTGTGGATAAAGTTTGTAATTAAAATGTTTTTCCTATATGTTAAAATGTTCCATATATGTTAAAAATCTGTATAGAGTACATTTATAAAAATATGTATAAAGATTTTATAAACAAAACCCCATACATAAAAAAATGAGCATATATAAAAAATAAATGTATAAAAAATTATATATATAGAAAAGGATAAGGGTCAGATATGGACTATCTACTATTTTAAAAAAGCTTACTAAAAAATTTAAAAAATTGTTTGTTTTTTAAAAAAGGGGAAAGTTATCTTAGAATCATTGAAAATAAAGTGAGAAACGCATTCATATCAAAGTCTACATTCAGTCCCAGGGGTCTCAACGTTCTTAGTTTATACATCCACAGGGTCTCTTTTTGGGAAATAGATTGCACTCTATTTCCCCCCGCCAATGTCTTTGAATGTGATCTATTCCAATAAACTTAAGACCTCCTGGATCTGAATTATGACAATTCTTAAAGTGCAGTGATACATTATGTGTCTCTAGACTTTTCTTTATGTTTCTCAAATGTTCTGAAATTCTAATTTTCAGATTTCTTGTTGTGCGGCCCACTTACTGTAGGCCGCACGGGCACTCTAAAAGATCAAAGACTCAAAAGATCAAAGACTCAAAAGATCAAAAACCTCACCAGTTCGTTTAGAGGTAAAGATTTTGCATTTGTTGATGCCAAATTTGCAAGCCACCCATTCTACACATGTATAAAATCCCTTTACATTACCCTCCAACCATGTGCCCCTTTTAATTTGATCACTTACATTGAAGGTTTTTTTCTTTTTCAGGGCATTGGTAACATTTCTTTGAGAATTTGATCTTGTTTCAAAATAGGCCAATGTTTTTCAATTATTCTTCTAATGTTAGACGATTCGTTGTTATATTGGGTTATAAAAGGTATGAAATTCTTCATATCTTTAACAACTTTTTGGGGCTGTAATAATTCTTTCCTTTCCATCTTTGTTACCTCCTTCATTGCTCATCAATGTTATGGAATCATATTTTTTTCAAGGAATCTTTTTCTTAAAATGGTTTATTGTTCCTGATAAATTTGATCGGAGGTGCAATTTCTCCTGATCCTTCTTATCTGTCCCTTAGGGATATTGTCCAAACATTTATTTAAATGGCAACTTTTTCTGTGGATATTATTGCAGTCAACAGACTTAAAATGGGTTTTGCAGTTTACTTTTCCTTCATGAATAAAACGATCTAAATCTAAGAATTGAATCTTTTGTTTCTTCATATTATGAGTGAACCTTAGATTCATCTGATTACAATTCAACTGATTAATAAATTCCAATGCGTGTGGCCAGCGTGAGCAAGCGCCTACGCCTGCTCGGCGCTTATTGCAAGCAAATTTGATTTTGCTGCTCGCAAGCGCGTCATGTGAGCGGTTCGTCCAATGAGGGCGAACCAGCTCCGTGATATCATGGCTGCGCCCCCAGGCGAGCGCGTGCCTAGCCGGCAATGAATCGCCCGGCTGAGCAGGGTGCAGTGCACGAGCGCCACGCACCCGTTCCCTGCCTAAGCATACAGTATGACTAGCTTCTGCATTAAAGGAAAAAATTCTAAATACATAATATTGAAGCACACGCAACATTAATCCAGCATATTGATATTCTTACTAAATTTCCATAATATGTTAATTATATTTCTGATATTTATTTTCCAGATCGACTGTCCCAACATATGAATTGACGTGTCGAAAATAACAACTAGTAATCATTCTTGTCGAAACAATGAAAACACTGTTTAAATTATTTTTACAGTGATGTTTATTTCCTTTAGTGCTAAATGTATTAAGATTCACCCACAATTAACGTAATTATTAGTAGTTAAATATGTACTCCTAGTTATTTAGAAATATATATTCATACATAACAATGCTAATATGTTTTAACATGTCATATGTTATTAAGCTTTTACAAGTAATCATGGTAGAAATGTACGGAATATGTATATCCAATAAATGAAAGTTAATGTTGAATTTGCTTTAATTACAATAACAATCGAAACTAACATTCATATGTGTAATGATCATGTAAAATATAAAAATAATGTTAACTATCCTAAAAGGAATTTGTGTTTAGACACATTTTTGTATAACATTGTATTACATACATACCACTAATGATATTTTGTTGTTGAGGAAAGGATGCCAAGTTGAGCGATCATTTCTATACGAAAATTACAATATTATATGTATGTATTTTAAAATGAAATTACATTATATTAACTAATTAAGACCCATCTAATGTCCCAAACATGTATTTGAATGCATGTCTGATGTTCCAAAAATGAAGGACAGTTAATTTGTCAGCCTTAATACATTGTTGAATAAAGTGTGATTGTACACATACACAACAAAATGTGTCTCTATCTCAAATATAGATATGTTTACAATTAAATTAAACTCAACATTACTGTAATACAACACATTATATTAACTTATTAAGATTATGTAACCATACCATAAATAATATATATATTTTTGGCTTATTTGATGAGGACTCATTGCATACGGATAACAATCAAAATTATTATAAAATTATTAATGTTCTATATCATTACTTTTATCAATTTCTCAACCCTGCAACTTCTATGTTCAAAATAAATTTTTTTTACATAATGTTAAATAACAAGAAAGATAATAAATGTCAACATGTATATATGTAAACTACGTTAATAAGAAGCATATCAAAATACAGGCAAACATTCCACATATTGTACTAGGCAAGTGATGGTGTTAAAAATTGGTGCTGTGTGATACAGTGCATGTGCGTTCCGAGTGTTCCATTCGCGCATGTGCATGAGTTTAATGTAAAAACTTATCATGCGTTTGCGTCAACAAATATGTTCCATAACAATTCTACACAGTGTCTCCCTATTCCCCTTCCCCCCAAAGAGCATGGACACACGAGACTAATGGACTGTGGCAACGCTAAAAATGTTGAATTAACATTTTTAAAGCACTTCAAGTAATCTGTAAAAACCTGTAAGCTTCATACCCGGGTTCATCGTCATCTCCTGTTTTTTGCGGCCAATAATAATTGTTGGCGTGTGTCTGCGGTTACCGATAAAAGCCAGCACGGACACATTGTATGCCGGCTTGTAACCCAGACCGACTATAGGTCAAACCACAACCCACATCACAGAACCCCTTCAATTAAGTGGATAACTTGCGCTAGGAAAGAGCTAGCACTACAATTTTTGGAGTGCAGCCAGGTAACAAAGTATCATGAACATACATATGAATTTTATATTTGTTGCACATACAGAACTTATGTATAAAAATAAACTGTAGTTCCATGGTGTTTTAAATGTAAAGGCAGGACCCCTTTCCTGTCAGCCCGGCTCTGAATCCATTAACATGCCCATATGTTATGGATGAAAGAGCTGAGGGATTTTTCATCTCCGTACTTCAAAGGGCACCCTGCTAGGTTGGTGCACCAGTGTCTAGAGAAGTCCGGAGTTGAAAAGCCTCAGAGAGAGGTGTTAGGGTGGCCGGGATATTTCTAAGTATCAGATACCGGTGCGAAGTATGGGCACTTCACACTTGGTAGCAAAACCCAAGACTTGCTGTCGCCAGCTTTGGGCCCGGTATGCTAAGCAGCTTAAGTGTCAGGTTGGCGCATGCTCTTAGCAGACTGGGAAGCAACTTCTGCCCGTTCTAGGAACTCCTGGCAAGTCGGGAATAGGTGGGAAAAGTTGTTCCCATGGGAGAATTGGCTATGTATGTTAGGAATAGGGCTCTGAACCCTATAAGAATGCCTGCAGCCACATCCTAGAGAGATCCACCTGATTTCATCTAAGAAACGTCCAATTACAGCATCAGCGGTTCCGGAGTCTGAGGGGTTAACTACACCATAACGAAGAATTGCACCCCTCTTCCAGAGTTCGTTTGAGCTGGGGATTCCTGCACGAATCCTGTAAGGACATTAAGAAATTATTCCTTTTGGCGGAGATATAGGGGTGGCAAGTTGTGCCCCTAGCTAAGGACTGTCGCACGGCTCAAATCGCGCACCCACTTGCATGCGTGCAGGGGTGTCCAGAGACTTTGTTTGCAAGTCATTCTTTCCGTGGACCTTTTATTTAGTTTCCCCATCCCAGTAAGTGTTTTATCCAGTGTAATTGTGAAGATGTGTGTGTTTGTCTGAAAATAAATAAATTACCTTTTATTTTGCCCTCCTTGTTGTGCTCAATCCAGAATCCCGGTATTAATGTGTTGTTAAGACCTGCTCTACCGTGACAATGGTGCAGTCTCCTGTTTCCAAATTACTCTGCCTGTGTTTGACTCGGATCATATTCTGGACCTTGCCTTACCCCGTTCAGACTCAGACTGGATTTTGGAATTGACTTTGCCTAACCCCTTCTTACTAATGATGGTGCCTTTATGTGTATGACCTGGACGAGTATTGGACATGCCTGTTCTTACTCTTTTATTACTACGCAACACTGTTCCATTTTTTACCTGAGACTCCCTTAGATTTTCCAATTGCCTCACCCCTGTTGGCTAAAACGCACCCGATTTTTTTCCTGCTCAGATTCTCAGAGTCTGCACTATCATTTCCTATCTCTGTTTACCTGAGGTTGCCTACCACACTGACCACTGATATCAAGACTGCCACAGATTGGGAATATATGCTTGTTTTGACTGGGTGTATGTGAGTAGGATTATCTACCAACCCCAATATTACCTATTCCCTGCGGGGATGTATTACACTATTTTTCATTTCCTATAGGTTCCCTGTGCTCCCCTTTATTTGGAGAAAAACATAAACATCCTTGTTGGTCTGTGTAAGAGACGTGTGCAGAGGTAAGCAATAGAGACTGGTTTTAAGATGAACTAAAATAAGGCTTTTATTGTGCCTGCTTCTTTAACACATGAAAATCAAACGTATACAAATAAGGGGTTAAACAAAGCTTCTGCTCCACTTAGGAGTATTTCTAGGTAAACATATGCAGTCCAGAACTCCCTTTAGATAGCATGTTTCCCAGCCCCAAACATATATTTTGATATGTGCAGATATACAACAGTCTTAGAAAGTAAAGCTTATCTGTCTCTCTGGTAGCTGCAGGGGAAGGCTTCTCTGTTCTTCTGGTGTCCGCACCCTTGTGTGCTAAGGTAGAATCCAGGTTTAGAATCTTGTCCCCTTTATCTTGTTGTCAGCTTGCAACTCAAGACATTGGTTTGTTCCAAAGGTCAGCCAGTTGTGGACTAGGGAACTCTCTGGCTTTCTGCTTCCTGGGTCAGCTCAGCTCACGTGTGAGCTCAGGAAGAATCTTCCTTCATGTCTCAGAGGCAGGCTTTTTCTGACACCTGTAATCAGCCAGGTGGTGTTGGTTAATTGTCTACCAGCAGTTAACCACCACACTGCTGGATTAGAGGCACATTTTTGAACAGGGATAAGTCCCCTGTTACATACCTCCCCTGTTTGTGGGAAGCTCGGGCTTGCCACGGCCAAAGCCCATCCTTCCACTCTCATTTGAGATCTTTCTGTGACTTAAATGGAGAGTGGATGGAGGAAGAGAACCCTCAGTCCCGCTGGGATTGAAGCCCTTTCTCCAGTTTATTTGTGTGTCCTCCTGAAGGTGCTTGAGTTCAGCACTCCTCAGTCACTCATGGAGGAATTTTACCAAGTATTGTCTTCTTTCTGAGTGCGTGGTCATGAGATTTCCCTTGCATCAGGCGCTCTTCTTTTTGTAGATCAACTGACGACGGTTGTAGAGGAGTTAGGACTAGCCCTTTGAGTTTTCCGCCCTTGAAGCTGTCTTTCTGCACTTCCTCCACTCAAGGGAGTCGCAGTTCAGCTTCTTTGGGATTGAGTTGCAATTCCACCTCCCTTTCCAGAGAACGTCCTATCTTCTCAGCTTCACCAGCTAAGGATTTTTTTGGTTTTGATTCGGCACTTATACCATTTTGTGTTGCCTGCTGGGCCACTGAAGGTTTAGCTAGTGCTTGCTTAGGTGGTTTAGACTTTGTTTTTTTTGTGGCTGTGGGACAATGACGCTTGGTCAGGGTCAATACTTGTCCTTGTAGTACTGTAATCTCATCTGTGAGAGATTCCTGTTTTTTGAGTACATCTTGCAAGTCTCTTCTCAGGGAATTTAGCTGCGCACTTTGCTTTCTCTGAGTTTGTATCAGTGTCTCCTTCATATTCTGGAGCTCTGTAATTTTTGTCAAGGTTGCCACTGTGTCTGTTTTCTCCTTGGTGTACTGACTCAAGGGGATGGAACAGACTCTCTGTCTCTCCAGCTCTTGCTCCAGTTTCTGGGCCTTCTCCCGCTCCCGCTCATACAGAGTCACCTGATCTCTAAGCTCCGCCTTCAGCGAGGCTCTGGTGACATGCAATGTGGCCTTTAGCTCCTCATACTGATCTGTGGGGACGCACTGGGTATTCAGACGTTCCTGCAGTGCATGTACCTCTTTCACAGCCTGCAGATTTTCTTCTTGCAGAGTTCGCTGCTTCTCCTCAGTATTCTGGAGGTGTGTATGCAGACCTTGTAGTTGGTTCTGCAGTCGGTGCTCTGCTTCAACCTTTTCACCTTCCAGAAATTTCTTTCATTTTTCCAACTCGTGGAGCTGTTCATTCTTTCCATTGAGTTGGTCTGTCAACTCCGAATTTTCTTTTTTTAGTCTTAAATTTTCTCTTTTTTCAGTCTCTGTAATATTCAGGGCCTCCTTGTAGTCCGCCTTCCATTTTCGCACCTCTGCTAGGAGACTGACTGTCTCCTGGCATGAGACTTCCGTCTCTAGGTTGGGGTCTGAAGCTCCTTCTGAGATACTTTGAGATCTATATTAAGATTGACAATAGTTTTTTTAGAATTGTCCAGCTCCTCAGCGAGACTGTGAAGTTCCTTTTTGGAGACTTCCAGTTTTGTGTGGCAGCTGCCGATCTCGTGGTGTGAGGCATCCAGTGCTGTGCGGAGTGTATGAAGCTCCTTCTGGGATACGTCCACCTCTGTCCGGACACTGTTGACCTCTTGTTGTGAGGCATTCAGTTGTAGGCGAAGACTGTGAACCTCTTGCTGAAAGACTGTAATCTCCTTCAGTGCCTCCTCATACTTCCGCTTCAGCTTAGCCATCATTTTATCGGATTGGCTCTGCTTTTCCACCACGGTGGCTTTAGTAATGTTTGCAGCATCTAGCTCAGATTTGAGATTGTCCAATTCTGTTCCAGATTCAGAGTACATTGCGAGAACAGTCTTCCGTAGCTCAGTATTATCTTACCTCTCAAGTTTCAATTCTTCCCGGAGCAGATCACAGTCACGCCTGGCATTTTTCAGGGCATTTTCAGGGCTGGTCAAGGGGTCGCCACTCATTGGTTCTGGCTCTGCTTCCCTGGTATGGTTGGTTGAGGGTTTCTCACTATTAGCACCGGACAGACACTTCTTTGGGGTACACGACTTCTGCCTTGGGCCCTCTGGATATTCGGTCATCCGCGGGACGCATTCTTGATTTTCTCTAGGCTGCAGGGCATCTCGGACCCCCTTTCTCTCCACGGGATCTGCGGTTGTGTCTGTTCCTTCCACGATAAGTGAAGAACAGCTTTTCTTTTTCTTTTTCTGTCTTTTTGTTTTGGATTACTCCGTCCCATCAGGAATACTGGGGTCTCCGTCTTTATTTGAAACTTCAGCAGCTTCATTATATACGCCAGGCTTTTCTTGCAGTTGCGTTAGCTGATAGAAATATTGGGTGATCTGCTGCTTCCGCTCTTTCTCCTGCCGATCATATTCGTCATCATAGAGAGCGGTCTTTTCGGTTCGTACCGAGTTCAGGCACCCCCATCATTCTTGGGGTGTTTTGTGGGTGTGACTCGGTTTGGGTTCCCCATAAGAGATGTCTTCCTCCTCATCGGACTGGAAGGGCCACTCTTCTGTGGGGTAGGGTTCATTACAGGAACGCTGCATCTTGTCCTCCATTTTGGGGCTACCAGGTGTATTTTTCTTCCTGACCTCAGGAGACGCAATTGCAGCTGTTGCCACTGTTTTTGCTAGAACCCCAAATGGTTGTAGTCCTACAGGTGGGCATATTTTGCTTGTAGAGGTCATAGCTCTCACAGGCATCTCTGTAGACTTTTTCATTCCTTTGGTAAGTTTAAAAACATCAGCAATACTGTGCATGCATTCACTCTCATCGTCTGAATAAGGCCTGAAGGGACACTGCTTCATGTGGTAGGGTTCTTTACACCAGGAACACATTTTCTTTCCTAGTTTTGTAGAGTCTGTTTTTGATTTCAGCTGGGCGGCCATTTTAAATTCCCAGGGTCTTTTTTTTTTCTTCTTCTTCGTAGGTGTACTCTTCACCTTGACCGATTTGGCACTATTTCCTTCACACAATGCTTGCTAATGTAGCTGCCCATTTCCTTGCTTCAGCAAAGGCATTTGCTTTACACCATTTACTTGCTATGTCAATCCCTCCGCTTCAGCAAAAGAATTAGTTTTTTTGTTTGAGTTCAGTCATTTTCAGTCTCATCTTTGGGTATTATGGCATTCACTCTTCACACTTTGGGTGCATGTTGTACTCCCAAGATACATAGGGAGACTTTACTTGCAGAAAAAAAAATATTCTCTTTTTTCCACTTTCTTTCACTCCCGGTAGGGCGACTTAACACTCAGCAATTGGCTTTGGGTTACCCTTTTCACAGTTCAGCAATCCCTTTTTACCCGGCAGGGCAATTTTACCCTCAGCACTTGCTTGCTGAAAATTGCCCTGCTTCAGCAATTTTTTTTTTTTTAAAGAAAATATTAAACAAAGCCTAGCTCCTATCATTGGAGCGCTACCTCACTTCTTGAATCCTAACTACAGCTGGAGGGCTAAGCCTCTTTACCAACGACAGTATTACACATTATTGTGATAGGAAAATAAGGTTTACCTGCTTCAGCACAGTCTCTATCTCTCCTCTTGGGATTGGGGAAAAGAGTCCAACTGTGGCTTTGTTCAGTGCAGTGTAGCCCTTTAATTCTGATCTCTGCTGCAGGTGAATCTTTGTTTTTGATGCTCAGGCTGTTTGTAAGACTATATGCAGGCAAAAAGCAAAAAAAAATTCACAGGCAATCTCCGGAGCCCCTTTTAACTTCAAGGGCCACCTCTCATCCCACTTCTAACACCATATGTAAGAGACGTGTGCAGATATAAGCAATAGAGACTGGTTTTAAGGTGAACTAAAATACGGTTTTTCTTGCGCCTGCTTCTTTAACACATGAAAATCAAACGTATACAAATAAGGGGTTAAACAAAGCTTCTGCTTCACTTGGGAGTATTTCTAGGTAAACATATGCAGTCCAGAACGCCCTTTAGATAGCATGTTTCCCAGCCCCAAACATATATTTTGATATGTGCAGATATACAACAGTCTTAGAAAGTAAAGCTTATCTGCCTCTCTGGTAGCTGTAGGGGAAGGCTTCTCTGTTCTCCTGGTGTCCGCACCCTTGTGTGCTAAGGTAGGATGCAGGTTTAGAATCCTGTCCCCTTTGACTTATTGTCAACTTGCAACTCAAGACATCGGTTTGTTCCAAAGGTCAGCCCAGTTGTGAACTAGGGAACTCTCTGTCTTTCTGCTTACTGGGTCAGCTCACATGTGAGCTCAGGAAGAATCTTCCTTCCTGTCTCAGAGGCAGGCTTTTTCTGACACCTGTAATCAGCCAGGTGGTGTTGGTTAATTGTCTACCAGCAGTTAACCACCACACTGCTGGATTAGAGGCACATTTTTGAACAGGGATAAGTCCCATGTTACAGTCTGGCACAGTGTTTGGCTTGTTCAGTGTATGTAATAAGTTACTGTTCCCTGTAATGCAAGGGTGGGATGGGGGGCCCAAGGACATACTCATTTTATTTCAATTTTTCCCATATGATGGGAAACTTTTATTACAGAATACAGAACAGTGTTTTTGTGTGACTACTGCCACAGCAGCAGGGTCTAATGATGATAAATAAAATTAGTGACAAGTATGGACTTGTATTAGGTTTTGTCTTGCTATATGAGATCCCCAATCAGAATTCCACTGCTCTTAACATGAGGATCGAATTACTATCAGGTTGCTTTATTGCTGCACCTGAACTGATTGGTGGACACCCTATATCAAGCCAAGACCTATCCTGACAGATCACTCTTTGACAAAGCACCCTGTGCATGAAACATGTTAGATGATCTGCCAGGATTCTACTGCTATGATTTTTAATCAATAAAACTCCTTTTTGAATGGTCACATAGTCCAGCTTTGCTTCCTTCAGCTGTGCGCCAGCTTTTCCTCCGTGGAATTCTCCTCTGCTGTCTCTTTAACCTGGGAGCACACCATTCTGCTGTAATTGTTTCATCTGTGTTCATGCTGCTACTTGGCTAAAGTTGCATGGTGCTTTCAAGTCCGGTGTGATAGTCTGCTCCAGTGTTCGCCGCGCTGAAGCAGCGGGTGCATCTCCAAAACTGGGACTGCTCCAAAACCGTGAGGGCGTAAAGACAATGTTATTCGTGCTTTATTGTTAAGCTAGTTGCCAGGCATTCTTTATCACCTTTAAGGACATACACTGCTCCTGTTTCTAATTGACATTTATTCCCCCTCCCCCTCCGTGGGCTACGGGGGTGTCACAGTGATATTATGGTACTCGAATCGGACAGGCACTACAATTAAATATACAGTACATCAGAAAGAACCTCATCATTACAGCATTAGATCTAACAAATTTCTGAGCACCGGATTGGTGGACTATTACAAAGTTCACTACCAAACCTTGTTTAAAATAAGCACAGTTAACATACACACTGAAATATCAACATTACAAAATAACACATTAACATATATAAAATAGTGAATACAACAGAACAAGACTCTCACAGTATCATTAATCACACCAGAACGGTCTCAAAATCACCTCTCTCTTCTTTCAGCCTTTGCATCTGCACACACACACCCAAGACTCAGAAGCAAATGCAGCAGATCATGTCTCCTTTATATTCTCTTTCCAGTTCTGTGAATCGCTAGCTGTCTGGCAATCTTTCTGTAAAAGCCTGCTAATTTGGCTGCTTCACTAGCCCTGTGAGGATTGGCAAATCTATCAGCAACTGAATTTCAAATAGATTCGCATATCTCTAATCTTGAGCTGCATCTGATAAAAAATATTGTCAACAAATTATACTATGGGTTAATCAGTAAATACCACACAAAGTTAAACTTGCAATCCAGCAATCTACTGTATATGTCAACATATGTGGCATTCATCAAGGAATGTATTACCAGATTTACTAAGCATAATATATGTAAAATGTATCTGCTATCAATGCATAAATGTGTTGACATGATATGTACAGTATTGAAATATTAATCATTTGAATACACATTGCTTATCTAAATTAGCATATTTACCAGTATCTCACATGTGCTCCTTTTTGTGCTCAGGGATATCTCTGTGTATTGTATAAAGGTGAGTTTGGGGAGCTATATAAGACTCTCATGACATAGGATGCATACTTTTTATCCACAGTGTAGTTCTATGCTGATAAATAATCTATTGACCTCCAAAGAAAATGAACGCCTTTGAATAGCTGGAAATGGACCTACAATGAATTACATTAAGAAGCCCTATGTTTACAAGTACAGTATATATTCAGAAAATAGTCATAAAGTCTATCCATTTGTTTGGGAGCAGAAAGATAAAGTCATACGAGACGTCTGGGGCAACCAGCCAACATTCTATTCATATGCAAATGAGATGCATTCATCTGTGTGCAAATGCACAACTAGTCTTAAACTGTAGCCAGCCCTTTCAAAGAAGAGGTTTCAGTTACTGTAGATCATACTGTATCTAGTAGACTGCCAGTATGCTGGAAAAGCCAAAAGGCGTTATGTTAATCAACTTTCTCATGTCAATTTTTTTTTATTTATATCTATGAATTATAATTGGTCCAAGGTAGCACAAGCTAGGTGCATAAATGTTAGGCATGAGATGTAAGAAACTGTGCAAACACAATATTCAATAAGAAGCTATCAAATTGTTCTCTTCTACTACATCTACCAAAAGTTAATTTGTGAATGTACAGTATCATGTTATACAACAGATCCTCAACATTAGAACGAGTAACATTATAAGAAGTGTAATGCTTATCATTCAAACATTTTAAGTAATCTTGTTTTTTAGGTAGACTAAATTGTCTACTTATCACTAATGGAAAACAACATTCCATTATGTTGTATTGAAATATTAAATCCATTCAAACTCTATTTTCTTCAAATAGAAAGGCATTTTTAAAATAATGACATACAGTATATTTTTATACCCTTTTCCATTATTAATAGTGTAAGCAAAAAGTTGTGTTCACAAAGAAAAAAAATGGGCAATAAATACACCCAAAAAGTTCAATAATACTAAAAGTCTATGATTAAATATGCTTCGTATGTGGTTATGATACCTTTTGTTTGACTTTGGACCTTGCAATTCATTTACTTATTAATCATATTTGTGCCATATAAATAATGATTTGCCAATGTAAAATAATACAAGGAGTATAAGAAAGTAAGTAAATTATAGTAGCAGTCTAACCTGCCATTTTTGGGGGATTATTTATTTATTCCCCTTTAATATGTGCATCAATACAATACACACAATAATACGTAATTAGCTAAATTGCCCATTAATCTGTTCTCCTGTGATCGATCGGTGAAGATTTGGCTCAGGGGTTCACTAAATTACTGCAGGCGAGTATTGAGTATTGACTCAGTTTCTGTGACTTTGTAAATGGTTGCTATAGAAGCAAAAAAAGGCTTGTTACAATATAATACATTAAGAAAATCTTTCAGAGTTGTTTTTTTTTTAATGCTACAAGTATTTTCTTGTATTACAGAACTGATTTATTTAAAAAAAACTTGCAGTATATTGCTTGGTCTGAAGATTTAAATACAGTTTTAATCATATGAAGATGACATGGCAACTCTCCTGCAGATCCCAGGGTAGAAGATTTTTGCAGTGTTGGGAACTTGCCAAGATTACGAGTAAATAGTGGTGTCTAGCAAAAAAAAAAAAAAATGTGCAGTGAAACAGAATACCATTTTTTGCACTTATATGTAGAGTAGAGATTTTTTTGCCAAAGTTCGAATTCACTGTGAAAATTTCGTTTTTTTTTCGTAAGGTCGAACTTTTGCAAATTCATACCAAAAAGTTTTGTTTGCTTTTCGCCACTAGAGTTTCCAGAAATATGGGGTTTGAGAGATGAGCAAGAGAGATCTAAGACTCCATGGGGCACATTTATCAAGTGCTGGTACGGATTTTTGTAATTATTCCGTTGGTAACTCCTATTGAAGTCAATTGGAGTTAATGCCGGAATGAGTGTACTAGCCTGTTCCGACATTTGATAAATGTGCCCCTTGATTGTTAATGTAACTATTTGGACCAAATTAGAAAATAAGGATTTATTTTGAAAAATTGATCAGGAGATTACATATATTTGCAATGTTTCTCCAAAAAAAGTAAAATTATAGATTGTAAATTTAAAAAATATATATTGGAAATTGAAGACAACAGGAGTTTTCATGAAATTGTGCCCTGATTTTCACTATCAATAGAAAGACATATATTTGGAAATTGTTTTATTTTGAACAGAATGGAATTAAAGAATTTAATGTGAAGATGAAACATTTTCAAGTCATGCAACAAGAAAAAAATAAAACAAAACCAATTAACATTTAATTAGCTGCAGGTGTAGATGTTTCGTCTTAACTTAAAATAGAATGCCATTAATAATACCCATGAGTGTTTTGCTGCAATGTCAAGGGTTCAATTAGGAGATCATTTTATAAGATCACACTTTATTTGTGACATCTGTGATGATTGCTTAAAGACAGCTAAAAATTCAGAGGGGTTTCACTATTTTTTTATGAACTATGACCCAGCTAATATAGTCATATTTATGTGAGCTGAATTTAAATGCACGCCATTATTACTCTACTTTTATTGCATTGACCTACTGGTGCACAAACAGTAAGCAATATTTAAAATTAAAGTTTTATATTCCGAAAAGCGGATTTACATGATGCAGATTTAAAAAAAGAAACCACCATCCAATCATATCAATAAAAATCTTATCAAAGAGAACTCTATTTTTCCTGTATTTTACCATCAAAACAGAAATATATTTTGAGAGGAGAAAGCCTTGCAAGGAATGTCAATCAAACCATAATAAAAAATCTAGTACTTATCCATATTTGAACCTCTAAAACTTTACATTTTAAGTAAATTACATTTACCTGTAAAACTACATGGCACAAGTGCTGAAGATCTTAACAGACAAACAGTTATTGCATGCTACTGAATGGTATTCTTATCTTAAAATCATGGAGCATCATAGCAGTCACAGTAACATTTCAGAAGGAAAGCCCTTGCATTATACAGTACATTATCTTTAACCCTTTGTGTGCCCCTTGAAGTACTGTAGCTACCACGTGTGGTCTGGCACATCACGAGCCCCATATCATAGCAGATACGCCATATGCTATTTTATTACTTTCTAGGAGACATTGCATTCAGCAGAGCACACCCTGGCTATCTGAGAAATTTAAGAGTGGGACAACTCCTGCATTCCATCATTATAATAATCATACCATGATTACATGATCACTCACAGGGAAAAAGGAAAATTTCAATGATCCTTAGAATTACTTAATGTTCCTACTACTACTACACTATACACACTAGCATTCAAAATGAAATGCCAAGATCATTAAGTCATTTATAGAAGTCTCTAATGCACAGAAATGTTTCCTGATAATTTCACAAACCAGCTAAAATTTGACAAATGTATATATTTTTTGCCACCTCGGCAAAATAAATTGCAAGTCAATAAATTCCATTGCATATTCTAACACGGAAGTCAGGTGGCTTCAGGTCACATGGCCTTTTACATACTGCCTATTTTGTGAAATTCTACCAAACTTACAAAATGTTGTAGGAATCTAGGGAAAATATTGCACCTAAATCTATTTTTGCTCAATTCAAATGAATGTGAATTTACATTAATATTTAGCAAAAATGTGATATTTAAGGGGAAACTGCTAAATAAATTGTGAGTCTAATTTGAAAACACAACTCTTTTATGATCTGATGTCAGATGACACCAGAAGCATTCTACACTTATGTCTTGGTGGGAGATCTTCAGCTTTGAAAACTACCTGAAAGCTGAACTTATCCCGAGAGGCCTAAGGGTAAACCTCCCCCCTGCCCACCACATAGTGGATGAAAATTTCAACAGGTCATGGGAATTGATTCTGACACAATGCTCCATAATGCTCATGAATCTGCTTGTTAACTTCCAGAAAGAGAAATTAAAAACAATCAATTCAGAGTTAGAGGTACAACTGAAGGAGGTTAAAAACTGGGAATCTAATCCCAGATTTACTGAGCTTGAAGGCAAACTTAAGACCAGCATTGAGAAATTTGCCAGTGAGCTAAAAGAGCGTAAACGACTCAAATTTGCCAGAGACACTAAGGACTATAAAGATGATAGGGTGTTCCGGTACAAATTTGCTAGCAAGAACAAATCAGAAACAAAATGACCAGAATTCATCCACAGAGTGGGATCAGTCTTACAGTGAGGCAGAAAGATCTAACTCACTGTTAACAGAGGGCATGGGGAGTCAGTTGGCTTCTACCTCACACTTTCCCTCCCTTGTTCCTTTTTAGACCACCGTAGAACAGCAGCGGGTCAAAGGGGAAAAGGTAAACCAGAACATAGACGTGTTGATAAACCTGGTCACCAAGGACTTTGAGCGAATACGCACTGGCCTGATACGCGACAACCTTTCACATCAAGTAAGGAAGGCTTTGAAAGAACTTGAGTCCAATGAACAAATAGTGATCAAACCATCGGACAAGGGAGGCAATCTAGTGATTTTACGCAGCTCTGATTATAAAAGAGAAAACCTGAGATTACTTTCAGATCCCCTTTGTTACGAGGTGTTAGAAGGAGATCCAACCATAACATATAACAAGGAACTGAGCACTATTCTACAGAGAGGACTCTGAAAAAGTAATCAGTAAAAATGAATCTGACTATATTCTGTCAAAGCTCCCAAAATCGCTACATTTTATAGTCTGCCGAAATCACACAAGAACAAAAGCCCCCTTCTCGGAAGACCTATTGTGTCGGGGATCAGCAACCTCACTGAACAAGCAAGTGAATATGTAGATCAAGTACTAAGGCCTTTTGTCACTAACTCTACCATCATACCTCAAAGAAACAAATGATGTCCTTAAAAAATTGGAGGGGATATATATCAGTGAAGACACGGTTCTTGTAAGCCTAGACGTGGAGGGGCTATACACTAGCATCAACCATGAGTACGGGCTGAATGCAGTTACCCACTTCCTGAGCACAAGAGGCAGATGGCATACCAAACACAACATCTTTGTAACAAATCTATTAAGATTCATACTGACAAGGAATTACTTCCTTTGCAGCAATAAGATCTACCACCAAATGAAAGGAACTGCAATGGGGACCAAGTGTGCACCCACGTATGCGAATCTCTACCTGGGATGGTGGGAGTCCCAGGTAGTTTTCACTGAGGAACTGGAAGGATGCACAGAGCACATTGACCTCTGGATCTGCTACATCGATGATGTGCTCATGCTGTGGCGTAACCCAGAGGGTGCTCTAAAGGAGTTCATTGGCATTCTAAATACTAACGTCTATAACCTACTCCTGACCCTAGAATATGACAAGAATGTCATATGTTTCCTGGACCTCCGCATCACAAGGGGCACGAGTGGTACTTTGCATACTAGTGTCTATAGAAAAGCTACAGTCACCAATAACCTCTTGAGGCCACAAGCCACCACCCAAAAGCACAAGTGAATGGGATACCAACTGGCCAATTCCTGAGGATAAGGCATAACTGTAGCACAGATCGGGAATTCGAAAAACAGGCCCAGTGCATGTCTCAATGTTTCCTGGAGAGGGGATATAGCATACAATCCATTAAACAAGCCTATAAAATTGTATTGTATGTCTTTATTTATATAGCGCCATTAATGTACATAGCGCTTCACAGTATTAATACATGTGGTAATCAAATACATAACAGAGCATGGGAATAAGTGCTTTAGACATAAAAGTAACATTAAGGAAGAGGAGTCCCTGCCCCGAGGAGTTTACAGTCTAATTGGTAGGTAGTACAGACTGTAGGAGGGAGTTCTGGTAAGTGTGTCTGCAGGGGACCAAGCTTTATGTATCATGTGTTCCGAATATCCACAGTGCTATTCATAAGCTTCTTTAAGCAAATGTGTCTTAAGGTGGGTCTTAAAGGTGGATAGAGAGGGTGCTAGTCGGGTACTGAGGGGAAGGGCATTCCAGAGGTGTGGGGCAGTCAGTGAAAAGGGTTTAAGGCGGGAGAGGGCTTAAGAAAAAAAAGGGGGAAGAAAAAAGACATCCTTGAGAAGAACGCAAGAGTCTGGATGGTGCATAACAAGAAATTAGGGCTGAGATGTAAGGAGGGGCAGAAGAGTGTAAAGCTTTAAAAGTGAGGAGAAGAATGGAGTGTGAGATGCGGGATTTGATCGGAAGCCAGGAGAGGGATTTCATGAGGGGAGATGCTGAGACAGATTTAGGAAAGAGTAGAGTGATTCTGGCAGCAGCATTTAGGATAGATTGTAGGGGAGACAAGTGAGAGGCAGGAAGGCCGGACAGCAGGAGGTTACAGTAATCAAGACGGGAGAGAATGATGGCCTGAGTCAGAGTTTTAGCAGCCGAGCAACAGAGGAAAGGGCGTATCTTTGTTATATTGCAGAGGAAAAAGCGACAGGTTTTAGAAATATTTTGAATGTGAGGGGCGAATGTGAGAGAGGAGTCGAGTGTGACCCCTAGGCAGTGTGCTTGGGCTACTGGGTGAATGATCGTAGTTCCAACAGTAATGTGGAAGGAGGTAGTAGGGCCAGGTTTGGGAGGAAGTATGAGGAGCTCTGTTTTAGCCATGTTGAGTTTAAGGCGGCAGAGGGACATCCAGGATGATATAGCAGAGAGACATTCAGAAACTTTGGTTTGTACAGCAGGTGTAAGGTCGGGTGTTGAGAAGTATATTTGTGTGTCATCAGCATAGAGGTGATAATTAAACCCAAAAGATGTTATTAGGTCACCTAGAGAGAGTGTGTACATAGAAAAGAGAAGAGGTCCCAGGACAGAGCCCTGGGGTACCCCCACAGAGAGATCAATAGAGGAGGAGGAGGAAGTGTTAGCAGAAGAGACACTGAAAGTACGATTGAAGAGGTAGGATTAGATCCAGGATAGAGCTTTGTTCCGACTACCAAGAGTATGGAGAATGTGAAGAAGAAGAGGGTGGTCCATGGTGTCAAATGCTGCAGAGAGGTCGAGTAATATGAGCAGAGTGTAATGAACTCTGTCTTTGGCAGCATGGAGGTCGTCAGTTATTTTAGTGAGGGCTGTTTCCGTGGAGTGAGCAGTGCGGAAGCCAGATTGTAGAGGGTCTAGGAGAGAATAGGTGTTGAGAAAATGGAGCAAGCGAGAGAATACAAGACATTCAAGAGTTTAGAGGCAAAAGGCAGGAGGGAGACAGGTCGATAGTTAGAAAGACAGGTAGGGTCAAGCTTGCTGTTTTTGAGTAATGGTATGACTGTTGCATGTTTGAAGGAGGATGGAAATGTTCCAGAGCAGAGGGAGGAGTTAAAAATGTGCGTGAGCGTAGGGATAATAGTAGGAGCAAGAGGTTTTAGGAGATGGGAGGGAATGGGATCAAGAGGGCAAGTGGTAGAAAAAGAAGAGGCGATCAACCGTGACACATCCTCCTCTGAGACAGTGGAAAAAGAGTCAAGGAAGGCAAGAGGAGAGTTAGGAATAGGTGTAAACACACGACACGTAGGTCACTGATTACCGACAAAGTGAGTGACCATCACGATGGAACAATACGCCTCATAGGCACGTTCAACGGAGAGTGGCCACAGGCATGCACCATAGTCCAAAGACACTGGCACATTCTGAGAGCCAACGAACACATCAGTGGGGCAATTAAGGAGTATCCAGCTATGGCCAGCAGACGGGCACGTAACATACGGGACATCCTCGTCCATAGCCATTTCTTGGAAACAACTACTTGGACCTGGATACCACCAAAACCCACAGGATCTTTTACATGCCAAAGATGCAAGGCCTGCCAATTTATGAAGACCATAAAACAGTTCACCAACTGTGACAAATCGAAGTCCTACCAAATCCACACTTTCATCAACTGCGCTAACCACTGGCGTAATCTATCAAGGCATCTGTACATGTGGCAAAATATATGTTGGGAAAACCAGGCGCTGTCTAAAACAGCGGGATCTTGAACATATAGTCACAATTAGAAACAAAGCGGACAAACCCCTATCCAGACATGTCAATAATTGTCATGATGGTGACACTAAGGCAGTGCAATTCTGTGGAATTGACCACTTCACAAGTGGCCAAAGGAAGGGGGACTGGAACACAGCCCTCCTACAGAAGGAGTCCAAGTGGATATACACACTTGGTACCCTAGCACCTAGAGGCCTTAATGAGGGTTACCTGTTCGCTCCCTTTATCTGACCTTGAGATGACGATTTTGGGGTCAGCTTTCCAGTCTTTCAGTTCTTTGGCCTTTCAGCCTGACGGCTGTGTTTGGTGCCCTTACGTTGTTGCACCCCACAGTGTACTCTTCTCCACCTTATTTCTGCGCATGTTCTTAAAGTCAGGGATCACCGTATTCCTAGACATCTTACTTCATATTCTGTATACCAAGGGGTATCTCTGTACCACCAAACATACTGGGCATTCTCATTATGTATGTGGCTAACATCACTGACACTATCGGTAACTAAAGACACTACACAACTACACTAATGCATATGTAACGGGTTTCCCCCACCCCGCAATCGCAGATTATACTGTGTGGGTGCAGGAACATATATCGTTACTCAGTGTGGTGCATAACCTGTTGGCTCACAGGAGGGCTGAGCTTCCGCCACGGGGAACCTGGGGCAATTACACTAGGGATAATACTTACAATGATGCAGCGCCTCCACCTGCGATGGCTCCCACCAAAGGGGGAGTGGTTCCTCGCAGGACAATCAATAAACACATACACAGTGATTTATATTAACTAAAACCTTTACTACATGCATAGAGAATATCATCACATCAATCATAACCTGTGTCCCTCTCACGAGGAGACACTAACCGTGACGTTTCGCAGGACGCTTCCCCAACACTAGGTGATCCCACCCAGTGTCCAAAGAAACCCCACCCAATGTCCCGCACTCTTTAAACTAAGGGCCCGGTGGTGCACGTATGATTGTATAATACCTGCCGAGCACTCCGGTGCTCGGGTCAGCAATACTTCACAAAGGATCAGTCGGGCGATGCCTCCTTCTGATCCTCCAACCGAACTCCAGGCACGCGTGGACCGTCAGGGCGGTCCCACTCCGGAATAGTCTCTGCGGACCCCAACGTGGGTCCGAACCGCTTCAACAGGAACAGCAGCAGCCGCTGTGTCCCTATCTAGTCTAAGTGGCACGTGCTACACTATAGGCCATCCCTATAGTACAGCAACCTGTAGTGGCTTTGGGGAAACTCCTAGGGGCCTACAAGGGTTATGACCTGTCCCCCTCCCCTAACTAACCAAGTCCCCTAAGCCTCGCTAATCCCAGCGCCTGCAGCAACAAGCTGTGACCCACTGGATGTTGCCAGCCAACGTGCTGCGCAACAAGGTGCCTGCCTGTCAGACCTCACAGCACTGACCGCTGTGACCCTGACAAGGCAGCACTCTAAAGTAAGGGCAGCGTCCCTATCTTGGGCCTCCCTCAGCAATTACCCACTACCCTAGTGGGGGGTTGGGGCCTAACTGGGGTGTGGGTACCTATAAGGCCGCAGGAGCTGTACTCGCTCCCCGCGCCCTGCCTTCCCTCACAGCTCCCCTGCGCCAACTGCAACTCCTGAGTGACATGGTCCCTCTCTCTAGAGCAGTCCCTGGCAACACTCTCTCTCTCTCAGAATAACTAACTACCTCAGACCCTGGGGGTGCTAGCCTAGTACAGCGAGTCCTGGACTCCTGTACCCTACCTCCTTCCTTGGGCTGCTCCGGTCTCTGACTGCTGGCTAACGTGCTGTAAGCCCGCCAAATGTATCTCTTCTCTAGAGGCTTCCTAAGCCCTATTGGCTCCCTAGTGTCACGTGGGGCATACAGAGGCTCATGGGATCTGTAGTCCCAGCTCAGAGACTTCCCTGAATGGCTAGGGGTTCACGGGCTTTCTCTCTCCTGCCCTGCGCGTGCGCAAGCTCCCTCTAGCTGCCTCAACCTTCCCTGGTCTTTCCCTGCTCTCGCGCGAGCTATCTGGGGGCTTTTCGCGCTATCACGTCCCTGCGCATGCGCAACCCGCAGCGCAATGGCGGCGCCCTGCTTCCCCGGCCACCAGGACCTTAGAGACGCGACCACGGCCATAGCAATGGCCCGATCGCATCCCCGGCAACCGACCCTGCTCCAGCCCCCACCCTTGGAAGCAGCCGTCAGGTCTGTCGGCACCCGCGACAGCGCTGCACCAAGGGAGGGGGGTCTCCAGGAGCCATGGGAGCTCCAGGCTACACTCTCCCCCTGGTGAAAAACCCAATGCCCTCGCTTGGGGCACGACATCAATCGACATAAGTTTTATATAATTAAAATGCTCTGCATAGAAAATACAACTTATTTCGACTTTATACTTCGGGTTACATTGCACTTCACACCAATTAAACGAAGCGTGCTGAGACCTTTTGTGGGGTGCCCCTAACTGAACATGTGGGGGTACCTCACTTTTGCGTCCGTGAGCCTCCCCCAGAAAAATTTCTTGGAGAGCACACTCTGAAGTGACAGTCACTGGTTCTTCGCTACTTCCTCCCCCTGGTGGACGGAGTAGCACAATGTCATTTAAACAGGCCTTTACCCGGTCATCCGCGGCATGGATGCGGTAGACCAGGAGGCCAGGACCTTTCCCGCGGTCCACTACGTGGTGAAGGGAGCGTTCCTCGTTGGGCTCCAAGGAGAAAATTTTCACTACTTAGTCCTTGTCCCTACGGACCTGTGAGGCTTCCACTGAGAAGCGAAAACTTAACAATGTCTCCTTCCTCAAAGTCGCTGGTTCACCCGGCAGGGGGTAAAGGGTTGATACCTTACCACTGCGGTGATTCCCGGTGGCCAACAGGTCCTCGGGGACGCTGTCAGTTCCCACCTCGGCTGTCTGGGGACCTGTCCACAACACTTCTGGGACAGTCCACTCACTGACTTGGAACTCGTGAGCGTTGGATCCCAGTCCTGGGACCATTTGGGTTGGAGCGCACCGGCTCCTACTCAGTTCAGGAACCGTAAATCTGGCCCTCTCCACGGCCACCTCCATCGGAGCCTGTGGGGAACAAGGGGGTTCCTTACCACTCTGCTGGCTTGCGATGGGTTTCTCTTCATCTGGACAATTATCTTCCAAGGAGGACACCTCCGCCAGGACGCGATGCAGAGGGGAGCCCTTCGCCCGGGTGACCAGACTTAAGGAGCTATCGTGCTCCGCGGTCACCTGGAGGCTCACCCCCAACACCCCTGGGGCAGTCAACTCACCCTTGTCATCGGTAGGTACTGGTCCCCATTCTAGGACCGATGGTACCATCGGAATACGCCGGACAGGCCATTGTAGGGCACACGGGCCCACAGCAGGGTCCGCAACATCGGGATACACTTCCTCTAGGGCCCACGGGCCCACAGCAGGCTCTGCATCCGCCGAGATAGTGTGTTCATTGGTGTCACTAAAGTGGTCCGCCGGCAGGCGCATCACCACAAGTGACTGGTCACTGGATTCACTAGAGGAAGATGGAGGTATAGACACCTTACCCTGTGATTCCTCCGTCTCTTCCGTATCACCGCTGGGGTGGTTCGCCGGTAGGCGCATCGCCACCGATGGGACTTCAACCTCGTCCTCTGCTGGTTCTGCAAACTGGGGCACAATAGTCTTCAATAATCGTGCACCGCAACAGTCACACTGGGACCCCCATGTCAACGCCTCTCTAGAACAGTCACATGTAGGGCTAAAATACTGTATGCTCAGCTCTCCGTCCACTGTGCCGGTCTTGCACTCCAGCGGTAGCTGAAACAGGTCGGCTCCCTGGACATAAGATTCTTGCAGGCAAGTGCACATTAGTGTAAGGGCTTTCACTCCTGGCACATACCAGGCCACATACACATTGGGATGTACCCCCTTACAGTCTGTCTCATCCACGTTTGGTTGAAAATCACAGTGCTTGCTCCCCCTGGTGGAATCTGAAGGAGGGGCACTTTCTACAAGGGAGTGGGTCTGGCTCTGCACTGACTCACTCGCATTGCAGAGGCGGGGCTTAGGTTTTCGCGCCAAACCCGGACAGATTGTTGCAATACTTTCTGGTGCCGGCGTGCAGTCAGCAGCACGTGCGCTCTCCTGTTTTGGCAGCTCAGGGTACACTACAGGACAGTCTGAACCGACCGAATCTTCCAACCACAAGCTGGACGGACCCAGGCCTTCAGTTATATCTTGCTCGAAACTCACTAGCACGGAACAATACCTCTGGTCCTCCAAGTGTAAATCTACCACGGCTATTGGGGCAGCCCCCGGAGATGAGGGTTTTGTCCCAGGGCCACTCGTATATCTGGTGACGGAATATCTACAGGGACACGGCACACCGCAAGCGTGTGGAGCGGTGGCACTCCCAACTTCATGGCCCAGTCGTGGACCTCGTGTCCGGACTTTACAACCATGATAAAATAGAGCTTGAACAGTTTGAAAAACAAAACACAGGGCACCCCAGGTCTCTCTCAGCAGCGCCTCCAAATGTAATGGGTTCCCCCCCCCCCAATCGCAGATTATACTGTGTGGGTGCAGGAACATATATCGTTACTGGAACACAGCCCTCCTACAGAAGGAGTCCAAGTGGATATACACACTTGGTACCCTAGCACCTAGAGGCCTTAATGAGGGTTACCTGTTCGCTCCCTTTATCTGACCTTGAGATGACGATTTTGAGGTCAGCTTTCCAGTCTTTCAGTTCTTTGGCCTTTCAGCCTGACGGCTGTGTTTGGTGCCCTTACGTTGTTGCACCCCACAGTGTACTCTTCTCCACCTTATTTCTGCGCATGTTCTTAAAGTCAGGGATCACCGTATTCCTAGACATCTTACTTCATATTCTGTATACCAAGGGGTATCTCTGTACCACCAAACATACTGGTGTTTATGATGTGTATACACTTTACAAGTTCACTGTTGATCCTCAATATTCAGTTTCTCACTGGCCATCTGTATACAGCTCGCAGTTAGGAGCTATTCTGCATCTGGATGCTCAGACTTCCACCAGCTATATTCCAGATCAATATACTACTCCAATACTATAATTTACTTAGCTTACCATCTGGCTGACCAGGGTAACTATAGGTCACCCCCAGAGAATCCACATCAGACTGGGCTATAGATTACATACCTATGGTTAATATAGGTCAGGCTCATATTGTACAGAGCCTTATGCCATTCAACCATAGGTTATCTGGTGTACATGCATTACACTAAGCATGCACAAGATTATTTAACAGCACTTTGACACTGATTGCAACCTCCTGACATCAAGGGTTACCTCAGGTCAATCAATCCTATGCTGCAGCCCAGTCTGCTTACTGTTCACATTAAAACATCTGGAGTATACAGACCTCTGTCCTATATGTTGGGTTCATGTATTGTGCATACGACGAATCACAGTATATAACCACAAACATCAAATAATTATCAGACCTTTCACTAAAGATGTATTACTTATTTATTGTATGAGACATTAACAGGTCTGAATATTGATTTTCAGTGAACAACATTGATTCACATATACTGCTCGATAGCAGGATTATCCCCTCCTCTACCTACATAACAAGCAGACCCTACTGGGGGACTGCCTGTCAGTGGATACCAAAACCTATTTATGGTTACCCAGCAATACTGTTAGTATCCTGAGCATTTACTGTATTCAGCACTTGGATCCGGTACGCATTCAGTTTGTCATTTTAATACCCATTATTTTAGTGTGTTGTGTCAATAAAATATCATTTTAATTATCACTCATCATCAGAGCGTGAGCTTCAGAGCTAGACTTGGGAGTGTTATTATCGCTATCTACCAAAGAGCACCGCTCACATATTTTCACTATCACTATACTGTTCTCTGATATCGCAGAGAGACATTGAGAAACTTTGGTCTGTACAGCAGGTGTAAGGTTAGGAGCTGAAAAGTAAATTTGTGTGTCATCAGCCTAGAGGTGATATTTAAACCCAAGAGATATGATTATGTCACCTAGAAAAAGTGTGTACAAAGAAAAGAGAAGAGGTCCCAGGACAGAGCCCTTGGGTACCCCCACAGAGAGAGCGATAGAGGAGGTGGTGTTAGCAAAAGAGACACTGAAAATACGATGGGAGAGGTAGGAGGAGATCCAGGATAGAGCTTTGTTCAGAATACCAACAGCATGGAGAATGTGAAGGAGAAGAGGGATTTCCATGTTGTCAAATGCTGCAGAGAGGTTGAGTAATATAAACAGAGTGGAATGACCTCTGTCTTTGGCAGCATAGAGGTCATTAGTTATTTTAGTGAGGGCTGTTTCAGTCGAGTGAGAAGTGGTGTGGATGCCAGATTGTAGAGGGTCTAGGAGAGAATAGGTGTTGAGAAAATGGAGCAAACGAGAGAATACAAGACGTTCAAGGAGTTTAGAAGCAAAAGGCAGGAAGGAGACAGGTTGATAGTTAGAAAGACAGCTTGCTGTTTTTGAGTAATGGCATGACTGTTGCAAGTTTGAAGGAGGAGAGAAAGGTACCAGAGTAGAGGGAGTTAAAAATCTGTGTGAGCATAGGGATTATATTAGGAGCAAGAGGTTTTAGGAGATGGGAGTGAATGGGGTAAAGAGGGCAGGTGTTGGAGGGAGAAGAGGAGATCAGCAGTGAGACATCCTCCTCCGAAACAGCAGAAAAAGAGTCAAGGAAGGCAGGAGGAGAGTTTGAAAGAGGTGTAGGATGGGAGGAGGAAACAGATGGGATGTTCTGATGTATGTATTCCACCTTTTCCTTAAAATAGTCATCAAAGTCCTGAGGTGAGAGAGAAGAAGAGGCATCTGCGGGTGGTCTGAGTAGAGTGTTACATGAACATAGTGTTCAAGGTGTGTGAGTAGTGTAGAATATTTTTGCTAACATTTCAAAGTAACTTGATTCTGCCATTGCTCTGCACATGTCTTTGACCCTTGTATGCCCACCATATTGTCTGAGCCTATGAGTAGCTTCAAAGACTGTTCATAGTCACTGCATATAAGGTCATTGAAGGTCATCAAACCACCCCTCCCATGATGTTTAGCCTCTGCAGTCATTTTACTTTTCAAAAAGTGCGATATATATCAGCATATTTCTTTTTGCAGTGCTGGACAGAGCATGATACTATACCAACACTGTTGACAGCATCAGCCTTTCTCATTCCACTTAATATTCTTTACCAACATTGTGGTTCTTGCCAAGAATTACATTATAACAGACAGCAATTTTGTCTATCAGCACAATATTCTCATCCTCACTAAATTTGACTGCTGCCTCTCAGCTGCATTCGTAGCATGATCACTTGTAAGAGGCTGGACATTAGCCTCTTGTGGGCCTTGATGCTGCTTACCCCTGTACTGTCCCTCTATCCTCTCCCTTCATCCCGACTCCTCCTATCCTTGCGTGTTCCAGCCCTGACCACTATTCTGCTCCCACCATTCCTCAAACTCCCTTTACTGATCACACTGCCTTCTGTTGCTCCACTCTCTCTAATCTCCTCCATCTTTAACTCTCACACTACTTAATACAGTCACACAAAAAATAATAACACACAGACAAAACAATTTCCAAAGTACAGCAAAAGTCATAAACTAAAGCACACAGGCACCCACACTGACAGACAACAAATACCACAGGACAACTCAAGTGGATTTCGCTAAAAATACAAAAAAAACTCAAACAAACCTCCACTTCCTTGTAACCCAGTATATTCTAACTCCCTCCCAACAGCACTGCCAGTGTGTGTCAAGAAATCATGGGTTTATAAACTCTGCTACATAAGATAGTTTTACTATGTTTTTCTGCCATTTTAGGACCATTCCATGACTTTGCTGCCATTTTCACATCAGTGCAATAGATATTGCAAGAAATAAAATTTTCATAGATTATTGCTCATTTTTTCTGATGGTAGAATTATTGATGTATACTGTCAAAGGGGGACCAGAAGTATCACACCAGGGATCAATTTGCCTGACAGAACAACAGAGTTGATAACATTTTAATTTATTGGACAATAATATATCCACAACTGTTACAGACATACAACACACGCTCCCAAATGGGGTAAATGGGGTAAATGGGAATACTTTACAGATCTAGTTGCAGGGACCTCCGTGAGGAGATTTTCCCTGTTCTTCTCCCACAGGAATCAACAGGAACTGGACTTGTAACTTATGCCTGGAACCAGCACAGCAACAGCAATAGCAATCGCTTCAGGTTCAGTTCATCAACCTCTTCTCTCGGGCCTCCTTCCCACCTTTATACCCAATGGCATAACATGGTTACATAAAAGAGAGTTAAGGCCAGGTGTCTTCAATATGACCTAGCCCCTGATTGATGTGTTGAAATGCAACATAACTTTGGTTACATATAAATAGTTACATGAAAAGGTTGCATAACAGTTTGCAACTTTTCACGTGAACACAAAATTAACCCCTGGTCCCTGAAGCACTGGAACTAGGCGACATAATACATAGATATCTATAACATAATACAAATGTATTATTGACAGATAGGGGTAATGGTGGGATTGACCTGTATTAAAAGCAGTCACATCTACACCTACGATCACAAATAGATACTCATTTTAAGTTATTAACGTTCATTTTGTTGTTTTTTTACTGGAATGTGATATTAACACACTTTTACCAGAGTTTTATGTTTCTGGGCCATAGTGCTTCTCATTTTGTACCCTTTAAGCTCTGCATATGACATGCATCCCATGCTACTGATTATATACAGTAATTGTTGTGTATACTCCTTTTCTCTACACAGTGGAGGATATACAAAAGACAGTATAAAATTGGTAGTGAAGGAGCTTGAGGCAAAATGAGATACATTTGGTACAGTTTTCTCATTTTCATGGTCATGCCTTATCTGAATATATTAAATTAAAAAACCATTGTGTTTTTTTTTCTTTTTTAATTACTTAAATATTTAATATATGTTATGACAGAAACCAGGGTATAGTGATGAATTCCATATATCGGGCTACCAGGATACTGAACAGTTTCTATCCTGTTTAGGCTGGAAAGTGCAGCCTCAGAATGCATGCACTCCATCCCACAGTTTGGCAAGTGCTGGAACTGGGGGGTGAGGGATCCAGACCAGAGTTTGTCTGCTGCCTGATTTCTGTCACCTGTCCTGCTGGTTGGAGATCAGGTATTTAAGGCTGATTTCCTGGTTCCTCTCTCTCCTCTCCCTAAGAGCCTGGAGGAAGGAAGGCTGCTGGAAGCAGAGAGGGGAAATGCCTCTCACCAAACAGGTTAAATGATTCTGTTCTTTTTTGTCTAAAACTGCAAAGTTCCTTATTTTTGTTCTTGGAACTGGATAAGCCAGTCCAACCCTGAGTCAGGGAAAACCTTAGTTAAGTTAGTGCTCAGATGAGCAGGGTTTTTGTTTGCTTATGTGTTATTTTGAATTCTGTGGCAGTCTCAGTGCATGAGACTGAATAAACCAGGCAATAGCCTTGTAGGCGGACGCTCACAGAGGTATGCAAGGGAGACTGATTATAGTGAAATTAAATAAGCCTTTTATTGCGCCTGTTTCCTTATCATCAGGAAACCATCCAAACAAGGGGTAAACAAAGCTTCTATTCACTTGGGAGTATTTCTAGTGAAATACTATGCAATTCACAACTCCCTTAGATAAGCATGTCTCCCAGCCCCAAACATATAGCATGAATTAAGCAGATATAAGAAGTCTCATAAATGAAAGTCTTATCTGTTCCTTGTGGTTTGGAGGGAAAATCTTCTCTGTCCCTGGTTCAGCTCCCTTTTCCTCAGGGTGTGTCAGCATTCAGGTTTAGAAGTTTCCCGTGTCTTGAAAGCAGCTCTGCTGTTTCTTCTGGCAGGGCTCAAGACTGTTTGTCTCCAAGTTCAGCTCAGGTGTGAGCTAAGGAGTCTCTCTTCCTGTTTCAAAAGACAGGCTTTTCTAAGCCATCTAATCAGGCAGGTGGTGTTTGTTAATTGACTTCCAGCAGTTAACCACCACACTGCTGGATAAGACGCACATTACCTGAACAGGGATAACTCCCCTGTTACAAGCTTGTTTAAAGGAATAGCATGTTACGCCTCGTCATTTAACCTACCCTAAAAGACCGTGTTTTTACAGTCCCGGACAGACAGCGGAGCCCCGGAGTAAGCCGTTTGTCACATATGGTGGAGAATGCGGGCAGAACACTAAAAGGTCTGCGGGTTAAAGAACTTTAAAAAAAAAGAAAAAAAAAAAGGTTTTTTTCTCTCTCCAAACATGATGGAAGTCGTGGTGAGTGCGCTGGTACGCAATGTCGCTGCCCAGAAAGACGCGAATGAAAACCAGCAACAGACGAATGCAGCTCTGCAAAAGGTGAATGCAACCCAGCAACAGCTGTTAAGAGCCCAGCAAGAGACTAATGCAAACCAGCAACAGACGAATGCAGCCCTGCAAGAGGCGAATGCAGCCCAGCAAGAGACAAACCGCTTGCTGAGAGAGGAGCAACAACGGTTCGCCCAGGGCTTACAGCAGGAACTCGAGATCCTGAGAGAGGCTATCATTAAGACTCCACTGGCAGAGGCAGCCCCAGTCCCAAAAATGACCAGGGCAAGCCACTACCTTCAGAAGATGGCGCCCTCGGATGATGTTGAAACCTATCTTCTCACTTTTGAATGCACGGCACAGAGAGAGGGTTGGCCAGAAGCTGAGTGGGCCAGTCTAATCGCACCCTTCTTAAGCGGCGAACCCCAGAAGGCTTACTTTGATCTAGAGCCAGCCTAAGCTAACGTCTATGCAAAATTGAAGTTCGAGATCCTCGCCTGCCTCTGCGTGACCACGGCCATTCGTGCCCAGAGGTTCCACGCATGGTCCTTCACGTTGGATAAAGCCACCCGATCCCAGATGTATGACCTCATCCACCTCGCTCGGAAGTGGCTGCAACCCGAGATCAACTCAGCAAGCCACATCGTGGAACGGTTGGTCATGGACCAGTTCTTGAGGAAACTTCCCTCTGCCCTACGCCGTTGGGTCAGTCAGAGTGACCCCCACAATGCAGACGAGCTGGTGGCCCTCGTAGAAAGGTACAATGCTGCAGAAGAGCACCTGCAACCCACAGTCATGGAGCATCCCCACTACCCAGGGTTCCAGGACTCTTCCAGAGACGGTAAAAGAGTACAAGGGTTAAGGGGGCTGAAGAGTGACGACCGCCTTCACACAGCACCAGCAACAGTGGCTTGCACACTAAGGGCAACAGCCAACATGGGGAGACAAAAAAGGGCTCTAAGTGGGACACAGACTATGTACCTAAATGTGTAAATTATTATGAGAGGGGCCACACCGACTTTCCCCATTTTCTAAAAATGTGGTCCTCCTCTCAGAATAGCGCCCAGAGTTCAATAGCGGACCATAAATATGTAATAGAAGAAACAAATCCTTTCCCTTTTTCAGAAATGGAGGTTGACGAGGGCCCAAATAAAAAGGGGAAAGAGGAAGAGTGCTGTAAAATCCCCTTTCCCATGGCCACCTTGGTAGGGAATACCCCAAATCAAGATGTTGAACAGGCGCTTACCACCCTAGAACAGGATAAGACCTTCGCTGACCTAGAGGTCAGTCCTGGGGGTTTTAAGAAGGCCCAGTGGGAAGACCCCACATTAGCGGATGCAAAGGGGGAATATACGGGACCAGAATAGTACTCCGGGCCAACCAGATAGGTCACTTGCCTACCCCTACTTCGAGGTAGAGAATGACCTAGTATATCGGGTTGATAAAAGGAAATCAATTATAACTAAACAATTGTTGGTACCACGGACATTCCGTAATGTAGAATTACACCTCACATATAGTCACCCATTGGGGGGACACCTTGGGGTGGAAAAGACAAAAGAAAAGGTTCTCCGAAGCTTCTATTGGCCTGGGGTTCTGGCAGAAATTACAAATGATTGCTCCTCATGCCCAGAATGTCAGATCAGTGCCCCGTTCAAAGCGTATCGTAGCCCATTGGTACCCCTTCCCATAATAGATGTACAATTTGACCGGATTGCTATGGATCTAGTAGGACCCATAATAAAGTCTGCAAGGGGACATCAGCATATATTGGTATTATTAGATTATGCCACCCGATATCCGGAGGCAGTTCCCCTACGTAGCACCTCTTCTAAAAACATATCAAAAGAGTTAATAGTTCTGTTTACCAGGGTCGGAATTCCTAAAGAGATCTTAACTGACCAGGGAACACCATTTATGTCCCAAGTAACAAAAGAGTTATGTAAACTCCTAAAAATCAAGCATCTCAGAACCTCAGTCTATCATCCACAAACAGATGGTTTAGTGGAACGGTTCAATAAAACCTTAAAGAGCATGTTACGCTGGGCGGTCGATAAGGATGGGAAAAACTGGGATTGTTTGTTACCGTACCTGTTATTTGCCATTAGGGAGGTTCCCTAATCATCCACAGGGTTCTCCCCATTTGAACTATTGTATGGCCAACACCCAAGGGGCTTACTGGATATAGCCAAAGAGACTTGGGAACACGAGGTTACCCCATACAGAAGTGTAATAGAGCGTGTTGCCCAGATGCAGGACCGCATAGCTGCAGTCTTACCAATAGTGAGGGAACACATGGAAAAAGCTCAAGAGACCCAGAGGAATACGTATAATAAGGGTGCTAAGGTTAGAATTTTTTTTCCAGGCGATAGGGTACTAGTTCTGGTTCCCACCATAGAGAGTAAATTCCTTTCTAAGTGGCATGGGCCATATGAGGTCTTGGAAAGAGTGGGAGAAGTAAATTACAAGGTGAGACAGCCAGGAAGGAGGAAACCTGAGCAAATTTACCATATAAACCTACTTAAGCCCTGGAAAGATAGAGAGGTCTTGTTAACCCTAGTACCCCCAGGTCCATCAGAGAATCGAGAAACTGACCCAGAGGTTAGCATAGCTGAAACCCTGTCCGTTCATCAGAAACGAGAGGTCCAGAATTTAGTGAGAAGAAACAAAGAAGTCTTCTCTACGCAGCCAGGTAGAACTAGCGTAATTGAACATGACCTAGTCTCTGAACCGGGGGTCCGAGTTAACCTTAAACCGTACCGAATCCCAGAGGCCAAAAGAGAGGCTATAAGTTTAGAGGTTAAAAAAATGCTAAAACTAGGCTTAATTGAGGAATCCCAAAGTGGGTGGAACAGCCCTATAGTTTTAGTCCAAAACCAGACGGTACAACAAGGTTTTGCAATGACTACCGTAAACTAAACGCTGTGTCAAAATTTGATACTTATCCTATGCCCAGGGTTGATGAACTGGTAGAGAGACTGGGCAAAACCCGATATCTCATGGCCCTAGACCTAACAAAAGGGTACTGGAATGTTCCCCTCACTGAAAGGGCAAAAGAAAAGACAGCCTTCTCAACCCCAGACGGCCTCTTTCAGTATAGGGTGCTGCCTTTTGGCTTACATGGTGCTCCCGCCACATTCCAAAGAATGATGGATAAAATTTTAAAACCACATGCTCGGTACGCTGCTGCCTACCTGGATGATGTGGTAATCCATAGTGAAGATTGGTAATCCCACCTTCCAAAGGTCCAAGCTGTGCTTGACGCAATTCAGTCTGCTGGACTAACTGCTAGCCCCGCTAAATGCACTATTGGTCTGGAGGAGGCCAAGTATCTGGGGTATTCTATTGGCAGAGGTTTACTCAAACCCCAAACACTCAAAGTAGAGGCTATACAAAATTGGCCAAGGCCAGTTACAAAAAAACAAGTAAGGACCTTTTTGGGATTAATTGGTTACTATAGAAGGTTTATTCCCAATTTTGCAACTAAGGCAACCCCACTAACCGACCTCACAAAAGCAAGAGGGCCGCTAATGGTAAAGTGGTCCCCCGAAACCGAACAGGCCTTTAGAAGCCTGAAAGAAGCTCTCTGTGCCCAACCAGTGTTGGTCACACTTGACTTCTCTAAAGAGTTTTTAGTCCAAACCGACGCATCTGAGGTAGGGCTGGGGGCTGTACTCTCCCAGTAGTCTCAAGGTGAGGAGCACCCCATCCTTTATTTAAGTAGGAAACTAAATCCCCAGGAGATAAATTACTCCATAGTTGAGAAAGAATGTCTCGCAATAAAGTGGGCTGCAGAGATGCTCAAATACTATCTGTTGGGGAGAAAATTCCGGTTGGTCACAGATCATGCACCCCTCACCTGGATGTGTAAAAACAGAGAGAAGAATGCTAGAGTGACCAGGTGGTTCCTAAGCCTATAACCCTTTAAATTTTCTGTGGAAACATGGCAATGCTGATGGGTTGTCAAGGATGCACTCCCTAATATCAATGGTCGCTAATCCCTTGGGGTCTGAGCTGGGGGGGAGGATATGTGACAGAAACCAGGGTATGGTGATGAATTCCATATATAGGGCTACCAGGATACTGAACAGTTTATATCCTGTTTAGGCTGGAGAGTGCAGCCTCAGAATGCATGCACTCCATCCCACAGTTTGGCAAGTGCTGGAACTGGGGGATGAGGGATCCAGACCAGAGTTTATCTGCTGCCTGATTTCTGTCACCTGTCCTGCTGGTTGGAGATCAGGTATTTAAGGCTGATTTCCTGGTTCCTCTCTCTCCTCTCCCCAAGAGCCTGGAGGAAGGAAGTCTGCTGGAAACAGAGAGGGGAAACGCCTCTCACCAAACAGGTTAAATTATTCTGTTCCTTTTTGTCTAAAACTGCAAAGTTCCTTATTTTTGTTGTTGGAACTGGATAAGCCAGTCCAACCTTGAGTCAGGGAAAACCTTAGTTAAGTTAGTGCTCAGACGAGCAGGGTTTTTGTTTGCTTATGTGTTATTTTGAATTCTGTGGCAGTCTCAGTGCCTGGGATGGAATAAACCAGGCAATAGCCTGTTTAAAGGAACAGCACGTTACGCCTCGTCATTTAACCTACCCTAAAAGACCGTGTTCTAACAGTCCCGGACAGACGGCGGAGCCCCGGAGTAAGCCGTTTATCACAATGTATAATTATTTTTATTTCATGACGTACATTCTTGAGTGTTTCCTGTCATCATCTCGCATTTACACAGTATACAGTAGCGCTTTTCTAGGACTTTCTTAGTCACAAGTTTCTCAAATTTTTTTATGAAATAATCCCAAAAATGTATGCATTATTTAACAATTTATACATTTCATATATTGTTTACAAATATGTTTTTAAATTGTGCAGTGGTGTCTTAATACCCAATGTTTCATTGCTCTGTATTGGCATCATAAAGATACTCTGAATAAGAAACTCAGTTTTCTGAAAAACTAGAGTATACTAGTACACCGGTTTTGACACACACAAAACTACAAATACTGTATGGTTGTGAAGTCATATTTGTATTAGTATTACTAGTTGCAACTTTATATAGTTAATCTTGCAGTCATACAGTATTTGTAGCTTTTTGTGTGTTAAAACCAGGAAAAAATATATACATATCTGGGAAACGGAGGGGTCATCAGAGATCAGGGTACCACGGATAAGTTTAGAGGGACCTCAGGTTCAGGTGAGCTGATTTAGGAGATAAAATTATCCCTTTATTTATTGTTTGGGTTATGTATCTTCTTTTCTTCAGTTTTCCTCACCTTTTACATACTCTATTTTTCTCACCTTTTACATACTCTATTTTTCTGTGCAGTATTCACTATACCATAATATCTTTATTACAAATATTAATTTGTCACTTGTTCTCCAAAGTTCTTCAATTATTTATTACAAGGAGAGTCTCATAATTGCTTCTAAACAACAGAAGAAACATCTAAAGCTAGTCTTGAGGAATGTTACTATTTACTGTAATATTATGAGGTAATCTTACATGAATCATATTTTTTAAACATTATTTGATATACTTTTTTCCCTTCAAAACTGTGCCTTACTTGTTTGAAGTCATTCTAACATTTCCAAATAAGGGCCTTATTCTATGATCAAGGACATTTGGTGGTGGCCGTTTCTCCGGGACTAAATAGCCGCCGGTGCTTCACCGCGACTCTCTCCACCACCCAAAGCTTTTGCCACCAACCACTTTGCCATCAGCCGCTAAGGTAAGTAAACCCCCTAAATTAAACCAGTTACCCTTAAACACCCTACCCTATCCACTAAAACCCTTAAATTACCCCCCTAACCAATAATAAAACTTACCTTAGAAGTGACCGGCGGCAGATGTTCCAGCGGCGAATCGGCTGCGTTGGAGGCTCTGTCTGCGGCAAAACGGTCACGACCCGATGTCCCATTCTTCTTATTCTATATAATCTGAGTACTTATTGATGTCAATGGGTATTTTTGGATGCATTAATACCAAACCTTGTCTCCCCTTAATGCTTTGGGTGCCCCTTCACGTAGTTACTATATAATGGGGTCTGGCACTCCAGTGGTTCCATGATGTAGTATGTACGTTTATGTTATTTACTCATTCTCTAGGGAAGATCATGTTCTGCAAACTACAATACCTTACCCATTTATTTCACAAGTGCATTTCAATTTGTAGCTCAAAATATGGCAATCCAGTATGGAGATTGTTGGAGTGATCTCCAGCTCTTGTTACAGTTCCACAAGTGCAAGATCCAGATTGTAGCTTGGAATGTATAAAATAATATACAGTATATTGAGAAAGGTCCCACTGGGGGACCGAAACGTCGGTTTTTGTGTCTTCTATCAAATATAGAACATTTTTGATTTACTTACCTGCGTGCTGTCTCTTGATGTCGTGTTGCAACCGGTATCGTATGGTCTATATATATCTATATATATATAGATATATATATAGATATATATTGTGACATAGTCCAAAGATGTTAGGCAGCTTTCTGCCCCGTTTTAGGTCAGAAAGTGCAGGAATAGTTAAAAATAATCCATTTCACAGCTTCACATTAACTCAGACTGCTGGATGGAAAATCCAGACCACAGATTACAATGGGTCTAGTTCTCCCTCACCTGCTCTTCTAATCACTTGCACAGGTATTTAGAGCAGAGAGGTTTGCATTTCACTCTCTCTCCTTAGAGCCTGGAGGCTGGGGGTATCGCTGCTCCCCGGAATCCAGTTCGGGGTGGACAGCCCCTCCAAGTATCACAGTACCAGAGGATTTGCCTGGACACTTGGGACCGTGTTCGCACCACGAACAGATAAGACAAAACAAATGTTTATTGCTGTTGCTAAAAGACTGTGCTGTATCTAGTGACCCTAAATGAGAGGGCATTGTTTTAAGCTGGGGAACCAGGTTAGTTGGCCCAGTTAGTTCGCAGTTAGAGGCTGATTCTGATGTGTAGTTAGTTCCCTGAAAGGGATAGGATTTCTTTATATGATTTGGTTTTTATTTCTTAAAAGTGACACTGTGTGAAATGCTATGACACTGATATAAGTGAACTGCTGAATGAAAATGTCTGAGTGCCTCTAACCTACACATGTTAAAGCTACAGTACCTTACTTGGATGAAAATAAAGCAGGCAGAAGCCTGACTTAAGCAATATAATACTTTGCATGATCTTGTTTGTTGTATAATTAACCCTAGAAGACTGTGTCGGGAAGAACCCAGACAGACGTCAGCACTACAAAAGAGGGGTGTTTGTCACAATATATATATATACAGCTAAACCCCGTTATAACGCGCCTCGCTATACCGCGAATCGGTTATAACGCGGTCTGAGCATGGCTCCCGAATTGAAAGCCTCCATTTTGCCGGCTTACCTGCATCTCAAATTTTCCAATTTCCCGCCTTACACTCTCCTCTTACAGCTCATCTCTCTCCTCTTCCTGCTGTCCACGTGCTCATCTCTCTGCCCGTCGTGTGCCATCGGGGTTTTTTTTTTTTTTTCAAACATTCAATTCAATGCTTTATTGACTACCAGACACAGACACAAATAAACATTAATACATTTTGTACAAAACACATGCAGGGATTGAACTCGGGACCTTCTGATACCAATGCCTTGCCTCTTACCTCTACACCATAGGCTTGGTGTGACAAGACAGAACCTATAAATATATTTATCCTCTACAACACAAGGTACATGTCAATGTAAAATCTTAAGTCTATTTCTAGCTGTCTATGACATCACACAGTTCTGTGGTCTAGTGGAAGAACTTCTTACCAACATATGCAAGGGTCCTGGGTTCAATTCCTGTATGAAATGGTATAATTAACTTTTTTAATAAATTATTATTTTAATTATGTTGTATAATTTATAAATATATAATTCTTTATTATTCTTTATTAAATAATAATTATTCATTAATCAATAATGATGTATTAATAATAATTCATTATTAATCATTCTTTATTAATAATTATGTATTATTAATAAGTATGATTATTAATTATTATTAACAGTTAATTAACTAATTAATAATTATTACTAAATACTTAATAATAATTATTAATACTTACTTATTAATGAAACGTATTAATACTTACTAATTATTAATAATTTGTAAGTATTAATAATTGTTATTAATAATTAAGTATTAATAATTACTTAATAATTATTAGCACCCAATTAGTAATAATAATTATTAATACTTAATTATTAACAACCATTATTAATACTTACTAATTATTAATAGTTATTAAGTATTAATAATTTTTATTAATAATTAAGTATTAATAATTATTATTACTAATTGGGTATTAATAATTATTAGGTATTAGTAATACTTATTAATTAGTCAAAATTATTAATTGTTAATGATAATTAATAATCATACTTATTAATCATAATATAATTAATAATAATAGTATAATTAATTAATAATTATTAAAAAATAATTATTAGTAATACTTAATACATAATTATGAATTAATTATTAATTAGTTAATTAACTGCTAATAATAATTAATCATCATACTTATTAATAATACATAATTAATCATAAAGAATGATTAATAATGAATTATTATTAATACATCATTATTGATTAATGAATAATTATTATTTAATAAAGAATAATAAAGAATTATATATTTATAAATTATACAACATAATTAAAATAATAATTTATTTAAAAAAGTTAATTATACCATTTCATACAGGAATTGTACCCAGGACCCTTGCATATGTTGGTAAGAAGTTCTTCCACTAGACCACAGAACTGTGTGATGTCATAGACAGCTAGAACTAGACTTAAGATTTTACAGTGACATGTACCTTGTGTTGTAGAGGATAAATATATTTATAGGTTCTGTCTTGTCACACCAAACCTATGGTGTAGAGGTAAGAAGCAAGGCATTGGTATCAGAAGGTCCCGAGTTCAATCCCTGCATGTGTTTTGTACAAAATGTATTAATGTTTAATTGTGTTTGTGTCTGTGTCTGGTAGTCAATAAAGCATTGAATTGAATGTTTGAAAAAAACAATGGCATACGACGGCAAGAGAGCAGAGAGATATGAGCACATGGACAGCAGGAAGAGGAGCGCACTGGTAAGGCGGCAGTGAAATTTTAACGCGACCCCGGTTGTAACGCGGTCTTTGGGTTGTGGACCCCAAGGACCGCGTTATAACGGGGTTTAGCTGTATATATATATATTTTATATATATATATATATATATTGTGATGCCGACACCACATTGCAGTCTCTTTTATCCCAAATGAGGCAGGAAACTCTGTATTTATTTATACTTGGGGTTTATTTACAGGGATAAATAATATGAATAGGCCCACCTTCCCTTTAAGAAAACAAAATAAAATCCTATCCCTATTCAGGGCACTGACTGACTTCTCAGGCCCTTACTATCAGGGCCGCCAGCTAAGCCGGTTGTCAGCCTAAAACATGCCCTGGCATAAGCAATACAGTAGCAGCACAGACTTTGTAAACAATAGAAAGGGTCTTGCTTATCTTAGTCCATCTGGCGATGTCCCTGCTTCAGCACAGTCTATCGTCCTTGCTTCTTCCCTTTGGGATTCAACCCCACGGGAGCTCACGGAAACTCCTGTGTTCCTCTGTAACCAGCCATCACTGCTTCAGCACAGCTCTCTCAGCAGTGCCTCTCATGCTTCTTTAGCCAGCCTCCTTTAGCAGGGGAGCTCCTCTGTCTCTCCCCCTTCTCTGGGGAAAACTGTCTCTCAGTGCTTTGCTGCTTCCATACTCTTAAGGCACTTCCTGATTAATTAGCCAGCAGGTGAACAGCCATGACAGAGAGGATTAAATCTATGAGAGCTGCAAAGTCATATAACTGCCCTATTCAGCCCCTAGAGGAGAGCGATGGCACCACATATCCCTCCCCCCAGTGAAACATTAACCTGTGAGCAGCCTGTGCACTATTCCTGTGCACCCAACTCTTTGTCAGACATCGGCCCTTCCCTCCCCCCCCCTTTTTTTTTTCCTTGCCTTCCAATTTAGGCATTTTTTTTGGGGGGGGGGGGGTAATTACCAGGCCATCTGGGCCTTAAGACTGGTACCTCACTATCTCCTTGTCTTGTGCCATCTGTGCAGTCTTTCTCCTCTTACGATCACGGGCACACTTCCGTCTCATTCGTGGCTGTCTCTTCACAGTGACAGCCCTCATGGCAAGGTATCCACTTTGTGTCTCCTGGGCACTACAGTATGCCTGGATTCCCATTGCGCTACTCGATAGCACCTTGGTCTTCCCATTCCGTGCCTTGTGGAAAGTAGACTGCAGTACTGCAACGGTATTGCAGTCATTCTTCCTTGAGCACGTCACTTGCCTAGGCAGTTCAAGCTTTGTAATCTTATTTTCCAGTTCTCATGGTACCGTTGTCTTCACGGGCATTAGTTTCTGTGGGATACAGACGCTTGGGCTGGGCCAATACCTTTTTCTCCAACTTCAGCTGAGAAACCTCCTGCTGGGCAGCAGTAGAGTCCAACATAGCATCATGCTCAGTCTTTAGGGCCTCGAATATCTCGTCCAGGTCACGCTTTTGTTTCTCTTCCATCTTGCGGCCAGCACGCTCAGTCTCGAGGTCCTTCCTCAGGTCTTGAAGCGGTCCTTCTGCATTTCTTTTTTCACTCAGTGCAGCTGCAAGTTCAGCTTCTTTGGCGTTGAGTCATGACTCCACATCTCCTAGCTGGTTCAGTGCAAGGCTTAAATCTGTTTCTTTTCCTCTATTTTTTTTTTTCCCAAACGTTTTTATTAGGTATTGAAACATTATTTTACATGCATTGTAAGATGAACATAACATAATACCATAACAGTTGTTTTTTTTTTCTTGTTTTTCCCCCCCTATTTTAGTGAGAGTGGGGTAAGAAGATAGGAGGGGGGGAAGGAGGGGGCCCTGATTGCCCACCCGTAGGTGTGGCAGACCATTCAGGTCCCTCAGTGGTCCCTGCAGTTAGGCTCCCAAAAAAGAGAGGGAAAGGAGGGAAAGGAGGGAAAGAGGGGGAGGGGGATGGGTTTCCCCTCCCCTGGAGGCGCCATTTTTTTTTACTCCATCCGAGCGTCTCACCTGGTTACTGGGCTAAGGAGGAGGCTGTGGTATTTAAAATTTTAGTGGGTCAGCCAAGGTTCCCATACGGAGTAGAACCGCTCTGTTGAGTGATTAAGGAATGCCATCAGTTTTTCCATTAGCATAACCTCGTTTAATCTTTTTCTTACCATTTGTATCGTGGGAGGGGAGGTTTTCTTCCAGGAGAGCGCCACTGAGCACCGTGCTGCTGTCTAAATGAAGGAGATTAATTTCCATACTGGGCGGTCAATTTTATCCATTGGCCTGCCCAGTGTGTAGGTCAGTGGATCTGTAGGGATTGTGAGGTCTGTGACCTCTTTTATTAGGTTTTGGATAGAGAGCCAATATTTCTGGATTTCTGGGCATTGCCACCATATGTGGGCCATGTCTCCCCTGTGTCCACAGCCTCTCCAGCATAGATCAGATGCCAGAGGGTAGATTTGCTGCAGTCTCACTGGCGTGAGGTACCAGTGGAACATTATCTTGTAGATGTTTTTCCCAGTCTTCATTGTCTATGTCTATGTTTAACTCCGCTGCCCATTTGTGCATATAGTCGTGTGTGTCCGGACTCGCGTGTTTTTCTAGTATCCCGTAAATTTTTGAGATTAGGCCTTTTTGGTGTGTGCTTTCCTGGCACAGTCTCTAAAATTGTGTAAGGGGGGGAAATTCTAGTGCGGGGGACAGTTTTTGTAGGAAGTGTCTAATTTGGAGGAATTTAAATGTATCCAGGGTTGGGGCTTTAAATTTAATTCGCAGTTCTTGGAAATTCATGGGCTTCTTATCACATAGCAGATCGCAAACCATCACAATTCCCGTCTTTGCATACTGGTCAAACTGCTTGGTCTCGCATCCTGGGGGGAACTCTGGGTTATTGTATAGTGGGGTGAGTTGTGACGTTGCGTTCGAGAGTTTAAATTTGTTTTTAGATTTTTGCCATATCTCCATTGTGTGGCCCATGGTGCCTAGTTCGAATTTGCTTGTCCCCTTGTCATATCTGCCCGAGGCCCATAGGCTTGCTTGCAGAGAAGGCACTCTGGCATACTTGGACTCAATCTTTAGCCAGCATAGCTGGTCTGGGTCTGAGTTCTACTTGACCACTGGTTTTAGTTGAGCTGCCTGATAGTATCGAGCGATGTCTGGCACCCCCATACCGCCCCTGCTCCTTGGCGCTGTTAATACTGATTTTGCGACTCTGGGTTTTTTTCCATGCCAAATAAATTTGAATATTCGCTCTGGAGATCCTTCAATTCTGATCCAGGAACCCTGATCGGAAGTGTCTGGAAATAATATAATAACCTCGGGAGTATATTCATCTTAACTGAGATCATCCTTCCGATCCAGGAAATTTGGTATTCCTCCCATTTATCCAGATCTTTTCTAATTTTATCAAATAAGGGGGGGTAATTACATTGGTATAGGGAGCGGTAGTCCTTCGATACATTAACTCCCAAATATTTTATGTATGAAGGGCACCATCGGTAGTTAAAATTTAGTTTTAATAGCTGGACCTCCGAGTCTGCGAGGTTGAGATTCAGGGCTTCAGATTTGTCGCTATTAATTTTGTAGCCTGATATCTCGCCGAAATCGGATAATTCCTTTTGTAGATTGGGAAGGGAGGTATGAGGGTGAGACAGCGTGAGAATAACATCGTCCGCAAACAATGAGATTTTGTAATTGGTATCCCCAATGACTATGCCTTGGATGTTTGCATTGTCCCGTATTCTAGCCGACCAACGGTTCTATTGTCAAGGCGAAAAGAAGAGGGGACAGGGGGCAGCCCTGTCTCGTACCGTTCTTAATCTCAAAGGCCTTTGCCGGACCTCCCGGGAGTTTGACCGTCGCCGTGGGGCTGCGGTAAAGTGCCCTGACCCCCTCTAAGAATGTGTCATTAAAGCCGAATTTTTTCATTGTATTATCTAGAAAAAGCCAGTCTATTCTGTCGAACGCCTTCTCTGCATCAAGACTCAACAGAACTGCTTTAGAACCTGAGATACGGACATGTTCTATTATGTTTATAATCTTTCGTGTGTTGTCAGAAGCCTGGCGATTCTGAACAAATCCTACCTGATCTATGTTGATCAGTCTGGGTAAAATTGGGTTCAGCCGGTTGGCGAGGATCTTACTGTACAGTTTAAGATCGTTATTTAGTAGGGATATTGGGCGGTAGCTTCCGCATTGTTGTGGGTCTCTGCCGTCTTTATGTATTATAGCTAAGCTAGCGCTAGTCATGGAGGGCGGGATTGGGGAGCCTTTCATGAAAGAATTGAATAACTTGAGGAGGTGAGTTGATAGGATCGGGAGGAACTGTTTGTAATAGGCATTGGAGAAGCCATCGGGACCGGGAGTTTTGGAGATCTTTGATGTTTTTACTGCTGCCGTAAGCTCTATTTTTGATATTTTTACGTTGAGTAATTGGTTTTCTTCTTCCGTGAGGCTAGGAAGTTGACACTTAGAGAGATAGTCATTAATTATGCTGGAATTTGTTTCAGTTGCTTTGTTGCCCTGAGTTTTCAGATTATAGAGCTCTGTATAAAATGCTGTGAACTCCTCTGCGATTTTTTTATCGTTGTATACGGTTTCGCCAGACCTACTCTTGATAGCTGTGATTTGTGATCTCTTCTGTATGCCTCTTAGTTTGTTAGCCAATAGTCTGTCCGCTTTGTTCCCCTTATCATAAATTTTTTGGTTAGTCCATCGTAGTGACTTTTTCTACATCCTCTAATTGTATTTGTCTGAGCTCCTCTCTGACGGACGTTAATGTTTTGTATATTTTTTTAGAGGGGTTAGTTTTGTGTTGGCGTTCTAGTTCTAGAATTTTGTCCATAAGATCACTAATAGCCTTAATTTTGGTCTTTTTCCTGTGAGATGCGATGGAAATGAGGTTCCTCTAATTGTTGCCTTCAGTACATGTTCACAATCTTGATGCCTTCTTTCTCAGGTTACAATCAAACATATTATGGCATCTACAGCTTTTAATGCCTGCGCGTTTTTCAAACCTTCCACCACTGTATGTTTTAAAGCAAAGACACATATAACAATATAACACATTAGTCTCTCTCTCTCGAGCCGGGGAGAGAGAAGGCCCTTCATACATATATCTAAACGGTTCAGCTGCTATTGGAACACCTACACCTTGCATTGATATTCTTCATGATTCACATATTGGAATCGTCTTTGGGTGATCAGACTGGTATAGCCACCGGGGCAGAGGTATGGGGTCTGGGTCTTAGGCGTGTGCATAGGGAATAGTACCTTGATGCCCTGCGCCCAATGAGGGGAGGGGGGGTGGGAGGGGAGGTAGGTGTAGGGGGGGCAAAGGGGATAGGGTGGGGGCGAGGGGTATAGGTGGGGGGGACGGGGGCAGTAGGGGGGAGGGGAGGTCGACTTATTCAGTACATGTTCACAATCTTGGTGCGTACTTTCTCAGATTAAAATCCAACATATTATGACATCTACTACTTTTAATGCCTGTGCAGCCGCTAGACATTACAGTGTTATTCTTGGTGGTTCTCATACCGGGATTGTCTTGGAGAGGTCAGGCTAGTATAGCTACTGGGGCAGAGGCATGGGGTCTGGGTCTCAGGCATGTGCAGAGGGGGCAGTGCCTTGATACCCTGCGCACAATGAGGGGAATGGGTGGGGGGGATAAGGGGGAGGGATAAGTGGGGGGATGGGGGGGGGGGGTAGGTATCGGGGGGGGGCGCTGAGGGGGGATGGAGGGGGGATAGGGAGGGGGACGGGGAGTGGGAAAATTCAATAACATAACACAGTTCGATTTGTTTAAATGTCCCTAGTTATTCTAGGGTGCCTTAACCACAGCTCCAACGGGAGATTACCCTGTGCACTTCCGGGCGAGGTCTGTCCAGCCGAGGCCCAGGTTTAATCACCGAGCTCTCAGTGCCTGAGAACGTCCCGGGTTAGATGGGGAGGGGAGGGGGGTTACTCACAGTTCTTAAACTTCTGCTGTTTTGGTGCAGTCCACCCCTCCCCAACCGGGAGAGGGGCCCGCTCCCGCGGACCAACTGGGTCCACGAGCCCTCGGACCCCCAATTTGCTGCAACAAGTCAGCTAGATCAGGGTGCCTTGTCTACTAGGCACTTTTGAACCAAACTTTTTTTTTCTTTTCGCCGGAACAGGCGCCGCCGTGGTCAGCTCCCTTCGTTGCGGGGTCCTCGCGACAGTTACACCACTCTCCAGTGGTGCTCAGCACGTGTGTCGGGTAGTTCAGCTCCTGCTGCAGAGGGCGTCAGATGGGTCTCGGCAAAGGTAAGCAGCGGGTAGGGGCAGGTCTTTGGCTGGCCGCTTAACTCCTGTTCTCCCTCTGGTGCGTCTGGGCTGTTCTTCCCGCTGATCCGGCGGCCCTCTCATCTGATCCCTCCGTCTGCCGCTGTGTTTGTTGTGAGTCGGGCGTCCACGAGGTTGGTGGTGTCAGGCTCAAGGCCCAAGGCCCTCACGTACAGGGCCATATCTTCGGGGTACCGAATCGTTAGGTATTTAGCCCCGTGGCTTGCTGTCAGCTTAAAGGGGAATCCCCAGCGATATTTGATCTCGTTGTCACGCAGGAAAGAAGTCAAGGGTTTCATTTCTTTCCTTCTGATCACGGTTATTCTGGACAGGTCACTGAATATTTGTAGGGATTCATCCAGGTAGTTAATCGATTCTTTCCCTCTGCAGGCCACAATTATTTTCTCCTTGGTTGTGTAACTGTGCATTCGCACAATCACATCCCGCCTTCTGTTGGGATCTTCCGAACGCGGTCCCAGCGCTCTGTGGGCATGATCTTTTTCTAGATCTTTGTCCTCTATTGTGTCACATATTGTTTTGAACAGGTCCACCAGGTATTGGCGAAGGAGGCAAGGAAGAACCTCCTCTGGGATATTGCGTATTCGCAAGTTTTGTCTTCTATCCCGGTTCTCCTGGTCCTCCATACTGTCTTTGATGCGGTGTATTTCTTCCTTCAGCCTGAAAATCTCTTCTTCCACTCCTGTTTGGCGCAGGGAAGTCTCATCCATTTTACCCTCCAGGCTTGTTGTCCTCTCCGTTAGGCCAGATATCTGTTGTGTGAGATCTTGTACAGCCGTTTTTATCTCAGTCTGTAGTGAGGAGTAAAGTTTTGAGTGCATGGAGGCCATAAGCTCTTCCATATAAGCTCTTGTGAGAGCTTCTTCCCCTGTTGTGATTTCTTTGGGCCGTGCTCTTTTCCCCTGAGCTGCCTGTGTGCCTCGTGTGTTGCCGCCATCTTGAAATTCGGCCGGCGTCTCAGGGCTCCTCTGCTGCGGGGTAAAGTATTTTGAAACCGCTTGGATTGCGGTCCTTTTTTGTTGCCTCGACATTCCTCCCTCTTTTCCCTAGTAAGGGGGTCACAGTTGGTGCCGAAATTTCGGGTGGAAGGACGCGTATTTCTAACGTTAAGCAAGTGAGTCCGCGGAGCTCCCACACTACACCTCCATGTCGGGTGACGTCACCGGAAGCCTCCTTTTCCTCTATTTCTAACCTGCAACTGCCGGTGCTCCTCCCAGACCTTGTCCAGCTCCAGCTGCAGTCGGGCCCTCTCATTGGCCGTGTGGTCCAGCAGCTTGCGGATATCGGCCATCTCGGTTTCATAGCACAATGTCAGGCAAGCCACCTGACGGACGGTCACCTCCTCCCTCTTGGCGAGCTGTATTTTGCACTCAGCAATCTGTGTCTGCAGGATAGCAGTTTGATCCTGCAAGTCCCTTCTCAAGGCCTTCACCTCTTCACTGTGCTTGCTCTGGGCTTGCGTCAGCGCCTCCTTCATCTTTTGGAGCTCTGCAGTTTTTGTCGCCACTATCGCTGCTGCTTCTGTTTTCCAGGCTTCTTTCTCCCTGGCATACTGACTCATGGACATGGAGTTGCCTCTCTGCTTCTCCAGATCTTGCTCCAGTCTTTGGACCTTCTTTTGCTCCCTCTCATACAGAATCACCTGGCTTTCAAGCTCCGCCCCCAGCAATGCTCTTGTGGTGTACAGCGTGGCCCTCAGCTCCTCATGCTGTTCTGTGGGGACATACTGGGTACTCAGCCGTTCCTGTAGCCCTCGCTGCTTCTCCTTGGCCGCTTGCAGACTTGCACGTAGCTCTTGCAGCTGGCTCTGCCGTAGGTGCGCTGCTTGTGTGTGCTGCTCCAGGGAGACACTTTGCCCCCTCTCTACATTCTGTAGTGCTTCCTGCACTTCTATTTTTTCCTGGATCAACTGCTTCTTTACCTTTTCTAAACGAAGAATGATCTCTTCCTCAGAATCCTTCAATTCAGAGACCTTATAGCGGGAGAGTTCCAGCTCTGTTTTGAGCGCGCGAGCCTCTTGGTGAGAAACTTCTAAGTCTGTGATGAAGTTTTGCACATCTCTCTGGGACATCTCAAAGCATCGTCTCCAGTCAGGACTTGTTCTCTCTGGTTCGCTCGGCTCTCTGCAAATTGTGGTAGCGGCAGCCTCTGTCATCTCTAGGCGTGTCATAATTCCCGTGACTATTGCACCAAATGCTCTGGGCTGCAGCTCATATCGGGTCTGGTGTAGGGACATCGTCATCTGTTGCAAACTCTGCTTTAACATAGCAATATTTTCATCATGGCTCCGCTGTAACTTCTGCTTTAAGGTAGCAATACTGGGCACAAATTCTCTCTCATCACCATCAGCATCACCATCCTGCCTGAAGGAACAGTCTTTGGTATGGTTCCGCTTTTCACACCATAAACATCTCTGGTTTAGTTCCTTTTGTGGGACCACGCCAGGATACCCATTCCTGAAAGGACATTGTTTTGTGTGGCCAGGCATATTACACATAAAGCACATTGTATCATCCATTTTCTACCTTCAGGTGTATTCTTCACCTTGAACGACTGGAGGCGCTATTTCATTTATATACTGCTGCGGCCGAGTTTATTCGAGCATTTGCCCGTTCTCGGCCGCAGCAGTAACCTGGCGCGCGCCGGAGGGTGCCGGGCGCGCGCCAAAGCAGCGGAAGAGCGCCCTCCGATCGGGGCGCTCTCCCTACCGCTGCCGGGTCCGCCGGGTCCCCCGGAACCCCCTGCCGCCGTCCCGCGATCGCGGGACACCAAGGCTCCCTCGGGGAGCCCTGGACGTGCGTGCAGGGGGCGCTGACACCAGATGACGCGTGACCGCGCATCGGTGACGCGCGGCACGCCGAGGGAGTGGGGCTAGCAAGCCGGGGCATCCCCCGGCTTGCGGAACTAGCCCTGCTAGGATAAAGTGTGTCGGTAGTGTACAGCACTTGCTAGCTGCAAATTCACTCGCTTCAGCAAAAGGCATTAGCATTACACACAGCACTTGCTAGATGCAATTTTCACTTTCTTCAGAAAAATAAATTGGTTTTCTGCTTGAGTTCAGTACCTTTAAATCTTCTGACCTCTGGGTGCTATTGCAACCACACTTCATACATTCTCTGTGCATGATGTAATCACAACTGGTCCTACACATTGGGACAAACTTTGCTTGCTTTTAACTTCAGTTGGTCAGCCATTTTAAATCCCCGCATTTATCTTCAAACCCACAGTTTCCGCTGCTTGGTGCCTTAGGGACTGCCCGCATTAAACTCCACCATATTGTGATGCCGACACCACATTACAGTCTCTTTTATTCCAAATGAGGCAGGAAACTCTGTATTTCTTTATACTTGGGGTTTATTTACAGGAATAAATAATACGAATAGGCACACCATCCCTTTAAGAAAACCAAATAAAATCCTATCCCTATTCAGGGAACTAACTGACTTCTCAGTGCCTTACTATCAGGGCCGCCAGCTAAGCCGGTTGTCAGCCCAAAACATGCCCTGGCATAAGCAATACAGTAACAGCACAGTCTTTGTAAACAATAGAAAGGGTCTTGCTTATCTTAGTCCATCTGGCGATGTCCCTGCTTCTGCACAGTCTATCGTCCTTCCTTCTTCTCTTTGGGATTCAACCCCACGGGAATTCAGGGAAACTCCTGTGTTCCTCTGTAACCAGCCATCACTGCTTCAGAACAGCTCCCTCAACAGTGCCTCTCACGCTTCTTTAGCCAGCCTCCGTTAGCTGGGGAGCTCCTCTGTCGTCCCCCCTTCTCTAGGGAAAACTGTCTCTCAGTGCCTTGCTGCTTCCATACTCTTAAGGCACTTCCTGATTAATTAGCCAGCAGGTGATCAGCCATGACAGAGAGGATTAACTCTATGAGAGCTGCAAAGTCATATAACTGCCCTATTCAGCCCATAGAGGACAGCGATGGGACCACAATATATATATATATATATATATATATATATGCAGCTCACCCCAGCCTATGCTTAAAAGCTGTGTTTAAAGCAGCATGCATTGGCTTAAGGGTTGCTCGTGTATATGAGCTTGAGACAAAAGGTGGCACTGTGTTCTCATTTGCATGTAATTTCCCAGAATTCCTTGCTGCAGTGGAAGTGCTGTGTACTGGGCGATAATGGTGAAAGACAGGGTTGCAGACCTGTCAAAGACATGCAAATGGAATATATATCAAATGGAAATATTACTGTATGTTCATTTGCATGTCTTTGACAGGTCTGCAACCCTGTCTTTCACCATTATCGCCCAGTACACAGCACTTCCACTGCAGCAAGGAATTCTGGGAAATTACATGCAAATGAGAACACAGTGCCACCTTTTGTCTCAAGCTCATATACACGAGCAACCCTTAAGCCAATGCATGCTGCTTTAAACACAGCTTTTAAGCATAGGCTGGGGTGAGCTGCAAAGCCAGTAAACCCACTCACAGACATGTTTCAACCTTGATGGGTATCATCAGTGTGAGGTTGGTTGCTGGCTATGCTGGTTTGAGACTATGAATAGGTATTCACCACACTTATTAAGGTTATGGTGGGTAAAAAAAAGTGACATAAACCCTCCACAGTAAAGCATATAGCAAATGGAAATATTACAGTATGTTCATTTGCATGTCTTAGACAGGTCTACAACCCTGTCTTTCACCATTATCGCCCAGCACACAGCACTTCCACTGCAGCAAGGGATTCTGGGAAATACATATATATATGTATATATGTATATACAGTGTTCAACAAATCACCCAAAAATCTAATCGCCCAACCAAAAAATCTACTCGCCACCTAGTCCTGCCCCCAACCCCGCCCCCAACCCCGCCCCCAACCCCAGCCCCGCACCTAGTCCCACCCCCAACCCTAGTCCCGCCCCCAACCCCGCTTTAAAATAAAATATATAAATAAAATACATTTAATAAATTCCTAGTCAGAACAACATTCGTTTTTGACATAAATGTATTTATTGTATTACATTATACCACAATTAGTCCTTACGTGTGTGTTGTGTGTGTGTGTGTGTGTGTGTGTGTGTGTGTGTGTGTGTGTGTGTGTGTGTGTGTGTGTGTGTGTGTGTGTGTGTGTGTGTGTGTGTGTGTGTGTAAATGTCGATCTAGAAATAAAAGCCAGGTGTGAATGACTAGTTTCCTGAACCCCTTAACCAGTGTCTGGACGTCCCAACTTCACAATATCTAAAGCAGCAATCCCGCCTGGGATCTTACCTGATCCGCAGTCCCTCAATGTCCAGGTACCCTCATCCTGAAATGTTATACATTGGAGGGGATGTGTTCCCTACCTGTCTTCTGGGTTAGGTGGGGTTCCGATGTCTTCCGTGTGAAGCTTGAGTCAGATATGGAAGAAAGTAGTATAGGTTATTTTGGTGTAGTATAGGGCAATTAAGATATATAGGGTAAATAAGAGATCCAGAAACAGAGTGTGAGACAGACACAGAGAGAGGGTGAGAGAGAGAGAGGGGGTGAGAGAGAGGGGTGTGAGGGAGTGAGAGAGAGGGGGTCAGAGGAGAGAGAGAGAGAGAGGGGGGGGGTTGAGAGAGAGAGAGAGGGGGGTGAGAGAGAGGGGGTCAGAGGGAGAGAGAGAGAGAGAGGGGTGGGGTTGAGAGAGAGAGAGAGAGAGGGGTTGAGAGAGAGAGGGTGAGAGAGAGAGGGTGAGAGAGAGAAGGGGGTGAGAGAGAGAGTGTGTGAAAGAGGGGTGAGAGGGGGGATGAAAGAGGGGGTGAGAGAGGGGGAGAAAGAGGGGGAGGGAGAGGGGGGAGAGGGGGGAGAGAGAGAGAGGGGTGAGAAAGAGAGAGGGGGTGAGAGAGAGAGGGGGTGAGAGAAGAGAGAGAGAGAGAGAGAGAGAGAGAGAGAGAGAGAGAGAGAGAGAGAGAGGTGGGGGGGTGAGAGAGAGAGGGGGTGAGAGAGAGAGAGAGGGGAGGGGGGTGAGAGAGAGGGGGTGAGAGAGAGAGAGGTGAGAGAGAGAGGGGTGTGAGAGGAGGAGGGAGGTGAGAGAGAGAGGGGGTGAGAGAGGAGGAGGGGTGTGTGGGAGAGAGGGGGTGGAGAGAGGGGGTGAGGGATGAGGGGGGAGGAGATGGGGGAGAGGGTGAGAGGGGAGACGGGTGAAAGGGAGAGGGGGAGAGGGAGTGGGGGAGGGGAGGGTGAGAGGGTGAGAGAGAGAGGGTAAGAGGGAGAAGGTGAGAGGGTGAGAGAGAGAGGGTGAGAGAGAGGGGCGACGAGAGAGAGAGGTGAGAGAGTGAGAAGGTGAGAGGAGGGTGAGTGAGAGAGGAGGGTGAGAGTGAGAGGGCGAGGAGAGAGGGTGAGAGAGAGGTGAGAGAG